>NC_050443.1:33195900-33495900 GCF_903995425.1 Onychomys torridus
GTAGGGGGTAATTCACAAGTGAAGGAATAGGTAACAGGGTCTGGGAAAAGTGTAGCACAGTCTGTCGGTTTTCTCTGGAGAAGTCTGCTTGGTCTACTCCAGCATCCAGGGTCCAGGAACCAAGCCAGCTGGCACATCTTCAGGGTCCTCTCTCAGCCCTGCCTTGTAGGCATGACAGTTACTGAAGCCTCAGTGGGGTTTGGAACTTCCAGATCAAAACTGGAATGGATACCCCACTACACTCTTTCTTCTCATCAATTGGTTTTTGTCAGAATGTTTTACCAAGCTACAGAAAAAGAAACTAGAACATTGTCCAAGTGATTTATTCAATAGTTTTCAGAAGCACTCCAAAGACAACTGAAATGTAAGGAGATCAAGAACATGGTGTATCCTACTCAGTTCTATTATAATGATACAGCTGTCAATACAGGATAGAAGTATTGCCATTTCATAAACATTGCAGGGCAAAATTCTGTAAACATTCACAATCTAAGAGGAACCAGTTGATAACATAGAACAGGAAGACCAGCACTGTGAGTGCAATAGTCACATACAGCCCAGTCAAGGGCTGTGAAAATAGAAATTGGCACAAGACAAAATACAACAGTCATTTAATCGGTAACAAGTTTAGTGAAAAAAGAAATGCAGGTCTTTCATTTAGCCTCCTGGTAAAGAAGGAATTTGTCAAAAGTAGGAACAGCCATGGATCCTAGAGTTAGTGTAAGGTTAACATCACAAGGAGTTGGTGAATCTGTGAGTACAGTAGTCCAGAGACATTACAGTCAGTATTTGTTTAGTAGGCCCCATATCACTCAAGTTCCAGAAGACTGATTATTTACTCAACTGATTTAAGGTTGGGTGAGAAAGTGAAGAAGATTTTGAAAAGAATTCACACTGATAAAGGTAAAGTTGTTTCTCAAAACCACTTCTGTCTGATCAAAGCTGCTCCCAGCTGCTGCACTACACTGTTTCCAGCTCTCCAGACTTTCCTGAATAACACTGCTCTCCAACTTCTTCCTCCTCATGAGTGTCCTGCATGGCTCTCTGCAGAAACAGCCTCAGAGTCTGACACTGGAACCTGTGGTGCCTAATGGAGCCAACCAGGAAGTAAATGATGGGGTTGGCACAGCTGTTAACACAGGATAAGAATGCAGACATTTCATAAACATTACAAGGGAAAACTCTATAAAAATTCTCAATCCTATCTAAGGGGAACCAGTTGATCCCATAGGACAAACCAAAGAGCAGAAAGACAAGCACTGTTAGTGCAATGGTCACAAAGAGCCTGGTCATAGGAATCCTGTGTGAGCCACAGAAGACCCTGAGCAGCAGGGCCAGGCTGGACCCTATGAGAACCACAAATAAAACAATTAACCAAGCAAAAATTATGGAATCTAGCTTCTCACACCAACCATGAGAAAAAACATTAAAGAAGATGCTACAGGCCTCCCCTTGCAGGATGCTCAATAGTAGAGACAAGGCCCAAAGCAGGGCACACATGACAGCTGCTGTGTGCCTTGGTCTTCGACAGTGGTACCATATGGGCCACAGAGCAGACACACAGAGCTCAGTGCTCATGGCACTGAGCATGCTCAGACTTGCAAGGTAGGCAAAGTTGAACAGGACATTGAAAAATCTAGAGATGAAGATGGAGTTGAATATGCTAATGATAACATGAATGGAATGTATAACATTAAAGCAGAGGAAGAGGAAGTCTGCACCAGCCAGGTTGAATATGTAGACAGAGAAGGCATTCTTGCTCATGTGGAAGCCCAGAAGCCACAGCACTGTGACATTTCCTGCCAGCCCAACCAGGCCAATGATGATGATAAGAAAATTCAGGGTAAATTTTGTGGCATCACAGGACGTGGTTAGAATGTAGTCACTTCCATTTACTGTTGTTATGTCGGTCCTCCAGGTTGGGCCAGTTGGACTCATGCTTAAGAACTCTCCACTAGTTGTCCTGAAAAGAAAATAAAGATATGAAAAATGCAGTGTATGCTCTGATTCTTAGGACCACACTACTCTGTGAGGATTATTGACTCCAATTCATAAGCAGGAAAATTAAGCAATTTGTCAAACCCTGAAAGTCATTGAAATTTTCTTTAAATCCAACTCATATTGATTAGAGCTATAAGCAACCTCTACTGTAGTAGAGGCTCCAATGTAGCCACTTGACAGTTGAGACTGAATGAGGATACAGGACTCTGAACTCAACTTTCTTTCTGTCATAGGACTGAGGTTTCTTCTCAGGTACAGGTGTATGGAATCCCCAACACGACTAATGGCTGCCCTGAATCACTGTGATGGAGCTATCAAATGGGAAAAACATGTGAAAATCCTTAATGAGAATGTTTCTTACTTTTCTGTTGTGATAAAATGCCATTACACAGGTAACTTATGAGTGTAAGAGCTTTGGCAGCAAGTAGCAGGCATGGAGATAGGAATAGAAAGCTGATCAACCACATCCTCACATGCAAGCATGGAGGAGAGTGAGCTAGAATAGGACATTACAAGAGGCTTTTAGACTCAGAGATCCCCATCTCCATGCCCAAGAGACATCCTTCCTCCAGCAAAGCCAAACCACCTAAACCTCCCCAATAGTACCACCAACTGAGACCAAGGGATCAAATATCTGAGCTAATGGAAAATATTCTAATTCAAACTAGTGCAAGAGTCCTGAAGAGAATGTCACTTCTTATTAAGACTCATATAAGAACAGCCAGACTTATTAGTCTAGAAGCACTGAATTTCCATTTCAAATGTTGCAAACCAGAAAGCAGGGAGGCTTTGGAGGACATCAAGGCTTTTCCTGCTTCCTGTTACCTATGTTATTGTCCAGCTCTCTACAGGGGTATAGTAAATAGTTAATAAATTTGCATTTAACTGATGAATAATTGAATCAGAAGCCCAAGGGTAGTTGTAATTTTACAAGAAATGTTGAGCAAACATTTTAAAATGTATTTAGCATTGGAAACCATGTGTAGAGAATGAAGGGTATGCCATTGTTCATTATTCATTCAGAATATCCATCAGATAAGGCTTATACTGCCATGTTTCCAATGACCAGTAAATATATGGCCATAATAATCACCTGGAGGAGTTTGAGCACAGATTTAGGGATAGGATTATGTGCTAAGTAGAATTATGAAGACTCTTCAGGAGTAAAATGCAAATTTGAGACAAGGGTGATCTGTCAATGGGGCCCAATAGAAACTGCTATATCACAGAAATGTCTACAATGGAATAGAAAGTTGTAATCTATGAGCTACACAATATAATCCTACATATCACATGACTCATTTTATGTGATTGTGTTTTACACTTTCAGTAATTTAAGTATGAGAATTATCTGAGGGAGATACTTTACTTAACTTTTTTATTGATTAAGGGCTTTGGATGACAGATAGCAGATGCTCATGCAGAAGTCAGTTGGAAATAAGAATCACTCCACAGGAAAGTGAACATAGAAACTGTGTTCTAGCCACTTTCCTATTGCTGTGGTCAAACACTGAGCAAAAGCAAATTATGAATTTGAGGATTTATTTTACTTACACTGTGGGAGACTAGACCTTCCTATATCAATTAATAATCAAGATAAAGCTCTACAGAAATGGCCACATGCCAATGTGATCTTAGAAATTCATCAATTTTGGTCTCCTGTCACATGAGTGTAGGTTATATGAAGTTGACAATTAAACCCAAGTAGAACTATCTGGATGTATGATCAATTCATTTTGGTTTTCTAACTTTTCATCTGAAGTTAGTACTATGACATTCATATGTTAGATCATTCATATGAAAAGTTATAGTAACAGAGGAGAAAGACATTGACAGTTCATACTCTAAAAATGAGTAAACACATCTCTCCGAAGTGGAGAGATGATAAAGACAACAAATCCAGATTTCTGCATTTCTGTGAGGTTAAAATGAAACAATTGTGCAAGGCTTGAGGGTGGGGTGGGTGACATGGAAGACAAGATAGTACAATTAGTGGCATGCAAAGACCAGTTGGACTCTACCAACATTGCCCTTTAGATTTTTAAAAGAAAAAGTAACCCTTAGTAGTTGCTCAAAACCACCAAGAAGTCCTACTCCTTACCCATTTCATTCCCCATATTGCCACATTGCTTTCCACCCTCCCCAAACAACATCCAATGATTCCCAGAACTTTGCTTCCCTGAACTGGCCTTACTGTTCTCTACTCCATTGGTACCCCCACTTCATTCATCTATAATATCCCTTCTCCAACCATCATTTGGGCTATGTTCCTTTCCTCTCTGTAGGCAATCCTTCTCCTCTACAATCTTGCTTCCCTGAGCCACTAGGTAGGAATCTCACTTTAACATCCCACAGGTCTCTTGGCTTCTCAGGTATCTCACCTCCAAGTAGCCAGACTGAAGATCTTACATCCCTCTCACCTTAGAAACTGCTCACTCCTCTGGGATCTTCCTACCCACTGCTCTTAGTAGGCCCTGCTCTTGCTGACCCACATGGCCTCATGCCCACATTACCAGCTTTCCAGGATTTTCTGCCTTTCACTACCAACTGACCATAGTTTCTCAGAGTAACCAGACTTGGAGAAGCACACTAGAAGACAATAGAGGACAAGACCAGCAAGGGTTATGCACAGTGGTAATGACTCTTTGTTATAATCTATCTGTTTGCAACAACAGTAATATTTCTCAAAGAAGACTAGGAATACAGCCCACAGCCATGAATACAAATTCTGTAATGAAAGCCAAGTCTCAACACTCTCACAACTTAATACTTTCCTGAACACTGTACATACATACACTGATGTTAATTTGAGCAAAAAGAAAGATTGAAATAAAGATACAACTAACAAACTATTTCAAATGTGCAATTCCCAACATAGAAAAAAGTAAAACAAAAGCCAGCACATGTCCTTTCCCCAACCCCCAAATTACTAATTCCCTAGCAATGTACCCCCAATGGGAAGGACCTAGAAAGTTTTCTAGACAAAGAATTCAAAAATGGTCTTAAATATTTTTATACAACTCAAAAGGGATATGAATGTACTCCAAGAGAATGAAACAAAAAGGTGGATGAAATACAGAAGTCAATACAAGATGAAAAACCAGAATTAAATAAAGAGACAAAATTGCTAAAGAAAATCAAAACAGAAATTATTATGGAAATTAAAAAATTCAATCTGCCAAATAAAAACCTCTGTGAAAAGCTTCAAAAACAGAATAGATCTTGTTAAAAACAGAGTTAAGATTAGAAGATAAAGTGAAGAATCACTCAGTAAAGGTCAATATGATATTTTAAAACAATATTTGATCAGAACATAGCAAAGTTTTGGGATACCATGAAATACATAACTTTCAAATTAAGGGCACACAAGGGAAGCAATAAATCAGTGAATGAGTATTCAACACTAAATAAGATGTCCATATCACAACTCATCCCCTCAAGATTGAGAGTCAATGTTTATGACAGGGAAGAAAGATAGCAGTAGCCAGAGGTACTGGATGTCTTCAGTGAAGTATTTTCAGATATGTTAGTGCTGTGCCACACACGAACTCACAGTGACTGTGACTTGTGTATACACAAGACCTACACAAGATCAAGCCAGCACAAAGCCCAGCATGGATGAGAGAATGGCTCATGGAGTCCCATCCCTAGCTGAGGAGCTAGCTTTTGGTATCTGATGACTCCTGAGGTAGGCAGAGTCATTTTTCTTCAGGGGTTCAACTCCAGAGAGGCTCTTGATTCTATAGCAGATGGCCCCACACCTATACACATACAAGCAGTACTAAGTGGACTCAATGGTTTCCTTTTATGAGAGATGAAGAGGGAAGAAGTGGCAATATAGGAAAGGAACTAGAGGGAGAAAATCTGTAAACTTGGCTTTCAAATCTCCCATAGTCAATTCTGACAGCCCACAAGTTGTCAACAGGGACTTTCCAGTCACTTGTTTAGGGTAGAACACCTGGGGCTCCTTGAGTTCTCCTCCTAAAGGTGAACTTACAAAATCCTCAGCCAAGAAAAGGAAATAACAACTTTCAGAATAAGGTCTTGAAAAAAACTTACCTTTCCCACATTCTTCTTGATGGAGCTGGTAAGCAGGTCTATAAAAAAGGGAAGAGACTTCTGAGTCACCTGTCAATATCAAGGATGTTTCTGTCCTACTAAGGTGTCTACCAGGAGTAAAGCCTGTGACTTGAAGAAGCCTTATCAAATGGTGGAAAGGCCTGAGGTTTCCTGTACATAGAACAGTTCGCAAGTGGGTGTCACTCCTTTGAGTCATGTTCTTCATGAGATGACTCTCAACATTTGTTCTGATAAGTACTATCTTGTGTCCTCTATGTAAGCCAACCACATGGCTCCCCCGTCCCAGGCTTGTTGTTTCTAACCTTCTTACAGCCAGATGACTACCAATGCTAAGCACTATAAGCTAGTGCTAGGAGCTTGTGCAACCAAAAACCCCACTGTCCCATCTTGTTATTCAAATAAGGAAAGGTCTTAAGGGAGCTGGACCACACATATTCATTATAACACCAGTAACACATAATAGCTTTTATCCCACTGGCACAGATAAATATTAAATAGAACACCTTGATTCTTGTGGATTAGAAAACTGATTCCAGTTGTTCATCTTTGCATGTCATACTTATATATTTTAATTGTAAACTTACATTTTAATTCCATCTCTATTAACAAAATGATAAAGTGATGGCACACAAAAAATGAAAAGAGTTCAAGATATAGGAGGCAATATGGAAACCAGAAAGGAGATTTTTATATATTAAAATGCATAGTCTCATAGAAAATATGAATTAACAAATAGAATATTAATACATAGAGTTGGGGATTAAAGAGGAAATGCCAGGACTAAAACACTCCAGCAAACACAAAGGAAACCACTGAAGACTGTAAAACTGAGTACACATTTAGAAAAAGCAAAATACAAGCTCATTAACAGAATAAAATGGAAAACTTCCGAATGGAAAACAAAGACAAAACCTATGTAGAAATAAGAATATATGTAATGTTACTCAATTACAAGAGCCATCAACATACACAATTAGAGAAAAAAATGGAGGTAAAGGGAAAGGAACAAACGAGACACTTGAAGTAAAAATGGTTGAGAATTTTGCAAAATTATTACTAGAAACCAAATATATTACTCATAGAAGAGGAAAAACTCAAAATGCTTAGATACTGAAGTACAAACTACTAAAGATGACAAGGGTTAAAGGAGAAATGCAAAGAGAAATATTTTAAATATAAAAATTAACCATGGCATATAGTAAATCTCTTCACTTAAAGAATTTACTATAGTAAATCTATTCACTTAACAATAGAAGGAAGGAAAGAAGAAGAGAGAAAGAGACAGTGAGAGAGAAATAAGAGAGACAGAGAGATGGAGAGGAGTGTGTTAGTGTGTTAAATTTGGTGAGTTGTAACAAAATAAGTATTAGATAAATTTATAGCATAGGGGTAGGAAAGAAGATCTAAAATCAACAAAATTTCTAACAGGAAACAAAAAGATAAGTTGGAAGTCAAAATAAATAGGTAAAACATGCTGAAGATGGGGAGCAATAAAACTGACAATAGAAAATTAGTATATAAAATCAGGAAGCCATAAAAAAAGAAAAGATGAACAGAATAGATAAGACATGACACACACTCACAAATAATCAATGAACCTTGAATACAAACTGAACAGAAGAAAAGATTAATTAAAACCTTACTACAACAATAACAAGGAAATCAGTAGAGAAAAACTTGGAAACTAAGTCTTATTCTTTGAGATCAGCAAAGTCAATAAGTCTCCAGACAGATATTGCTTTGTGGCAGAACACTTGTAAATAAGCACGTGACTATAGCTATTATAATACACAGAGGAAGACATATATCACAAAACATGAGATAGTGCCATCCTCCATCAGAAGGGCTAACACACCAAACACTGCAGACACCAGCTCTGGAGAGGATGTGGAGCACAGGAGGTCTCACCCAGTGCAGGTAAATGCAGAATGGTGCACTGCTTTAGAAGGCTACCCCAATGTTTCTTACAGTGCTGAACATGGTCCTACCACAGCATCCAACAAGCATGTGTTAATTACATGTACATTGAGTTGAAAACTTAAGTCTATTGGAAAATACAAGAGTTAATGGTAGTTTCCATCATAGTTGCCCAAACATAAAAGCAACCAAAATGTTCTTCATAAGTGAATGTATAAGCTGCTGAACACCCATAATGTAAGTATTACCTATAAGTTTAAATAAGTGATCCATCAAGCTATGAAAATATATAGAGGGACCTGAAATGCATAATACTAAGATAAAAGGAAACAGTCTGAGAAAAGCTACATACTGCATGATTTCAATACTAAATGAAATCTGGGAAAACCAAAACCATATAGCTAAAAGATCTGTGATTTGCTGAGGCGCTGTGGTGAGAGTGAAGAATGGATGCAGGACTAGGCATCATTAGATAGTTAGAAATATTCCACTTATTCCTGCAATGGTACATAATATCATTTTACATTTGTCAATGCCCACTGAGTTGTACAGCACAAGATGGTATACAATGCTCATTGACCTTCTGTTTTTTAACTAATTATATAAGTATTGGGGCATTAATTTTAATATAAACATTAAGCCAAAAAGATGTCAATCACAGGAGAAAATATGCATACATGCTGAAGATGGAGAAAAGGATGTACACATTTATGAGATGTTGGCCAGGCAGCCCTTGGAAACTCACAGAACAATACAGGTTATAGCACTGCTATTGTTCACCTGCCAGAACTAGATGGTGAGGTCCTATTGCCAAAGATACCATATATTTCGATACATGACTCAGACATATCTAGCTGGAAACGATCTAGAAGCTTCTTTCCTATTGACTACTGCATACAGTTTAGGGAGGTACAATGCAGAACAGGAGTGATGAAAGTCATCAGTCATCTTTTCCGGCTGTATACCCTGAATGGCACAATTCCAACATGCCATGAAAGATATACAACAGTGCCAAATCTGCTGTGTGGGTAAGCAGCCACCTTCTGATGGGATTTCAGATTCACTCCACAGAAGGGCACATACTTGATACTGTAAGCTTGGTCAAAAAAAAATATGTTTAGAGAAGTGACTGGTTTTAAAGGAGAATATCCTATGGGTGTTTACTTAACAGACATGTAGCCTAACCACCTCTGAAAGATGTATGTTTGTATTCATAGACTAGTTGTTCTCTCAGCCTGGGCGAGAGAATTTTATTTTTTCAGAGGGCAACAGCTAAAGAAGAGACTCACTGATGTTCAAAAGGCTGGGAATAAATGACTGTAAAATGTTCAGCCCTAGGGCTGGGGAGATGGCTCAGAGGTTAAGAGCACTGGCTGCTCTTCCAGAGGTCATGAGTTCAATTCCCAACCATCTGTAATGAGATCTGGCACCTCTTCTGGTGTGCAGGCAAAAGACTGTATACATAATAAAATCTTTTTAAAAAAGGGAGGGGACTGGAGAAATGGCTCAGCCGTTAA
This sequence comes from Onychomys torridus, assembly GCF_903995425.1. Classification (NCBI taxonomy): domain Eukaryota; kingdom Metazoa; phylum Chordata; class Mammalia; order Rodentia; family Cricetidae; genus Onychomys; species Onychomys torridus. The sequence goes on from NC_050443.1 coordinate 33,205,416, forward strand.
AGGCTAGGCTCACAACCAAAAATATGACAATAAATTAAAAAAATTCAGCCCTAGCCAGGCAGCGGTGGCTCATACCTTTGATCCCAGCACTCAGGAGGCAGAGCCAGGCAGATTTCTGTGAGTTTGAGGCCAGCCTGGTCTACAGAGTGTGATCCAGGACAGGCACCAAAACTACACAGAGAAACCCTGTCTCAAAAAACAAAACAAAAAAAAAAATGGTCAGCCTTAAATTACACAACTATTTCAGCCAATCCAAGGCCAAGGAACATTAACAATGTGGGGTAGGGAAGTGTATAAGAGATTTGGGATGGATAAGGACAGGCATTAGGAAGCAATGGCTTCAAACATGGTGTGTCTTTTGCAATCATAAACACAAGTCACTAGGGAAATGTGAAGCAAAAGGGTATTACACACCACAGTGTTTAAAATTGAAAAGTCTCAGCATATCACAAGTGTCAGGAGCATGTACAGTGACTGGCACTCTCATGCTTTGTTGGGAGTAAATATAACCACATTGTGAAATAGTTAATCAGTTCCTTATATAATAATAATAATAATAATAATAACAATAATAATAATAATAAGGCATGTTTTGTAATCTAACATACCAAGGAAATGAAAGCATGTGTCTACAAAATTTCCTCAATAAAAACATTTGTCAATCAGTATGAAGTAGCTAACCATCATAAAACTATAAAGCTTTATAATGCTGATAGAAGGAACAAAATGAAATGGATGAACTCAAAAAGGGGCTGACCACTGGATGCTAGGATTCAAAACTGCATAGGTTATGTTTCTAAATTTATAAGGAGAAGATCCACACAAAGTTGATGGCTGTTAAAGGAAGTTGAAGCAGTGTTTTTCTCTAGGAGCAGAAGTAGTAAGGAAATGGGTGCAGAGGGACTTATAGATATATAAAAAATTATGTTTCATTATTTAGAGCCAAATGGGTATACCCTTCACTAACCACAGCAAAACTGTACCTGAGTCATCTATTACACATCACCCTCTCTTAATTATTCTAGTCTTAAAATGATTTGCAAAAATTCAGTAGAGATGAAACATTTAAATGAATGTATTAAAAATTTTCATTGGAAACCCAATATGAGGGATTAAAGCAACCACAGAGAGGGAAAAATCTTTAAATAATTTTCATTTGGCAAAGGGAGAGGAAAGTAAAGGGATGGACCTGGACATGTGTCTACTGGATGACTGGAGAAATGCAAACCACAAGGAAGCAGCCTACCTCAAGCCTTACATGCTATTGCCTTATTTTGGTATCAGACCTAACCACATGTTTGCAAAACCTAATGATGAAATAAACAAGTGTAAAGATAGGAGAAAATCTGATTAATTTCACAAAATATATATTTTGACTCAATGTGTTGAAATTCTGGCATGCAAAGCAAGATGTACTCAAAGATGCATAGTGCCATACCTATTACAGGGTAATTAACTGCATTTGACTGGTTTAATGCCTCCTCCATAGAAGGTCATATTATAGCTATTACCAATACCATTCAAAATCCCATATCTGGTGGCATCATAAGCCCTAGAGTAGAATATGCTAGTGTTGTTTTGATAAGCCTTCATGTTGCCAAAGCGTCCTCTAAGTACTTATGTTTTTATCCATAGACGTGAGTTTCTCTCAGTTTTTCTCAGAGAATCTTTTTTCCCAGGGGAAATAGTCAGTTGTCAGATGCATAAATAGACAATGAGAAGTATATGAAAGTGAGTACTCAGTACTGTAACTGGTAAGTGTCTCAACATGCTACACTAAGGCACAGGAAGCATGGGGGAAGATGATGTGGAAAGAATGTAAAAGATATAGAATGGGTTGAGTTATGTGAAATGCTTTTCTGAGAATGATATCATTATTTCACTTATGAAATCATAGCATCTGGAGTTACCTGTACAAGGTCAAGCCAGCTGAAATTCTAACACTGGTAAAGTAATTAGTAACTAGGCCTCACACTTTACCAAGGAGCTATTAGTGTTTATGGTTAATGGAGGAGAGAGAAGTATTATTCTTGGGACATATGGCCACTGGTAGGATGTTCCTAATCCTGTGTGTGGCTTCCCACCCACGCAAATATGTGTGTAGGCCAGAGCTTGATATCAGGTATCTTCCTTTATGACTCTCCACCTTATATAGAGATAAAAATCTTTCAGTTGGACAAAACTGATATATTCAGCTATTCTAGCTGATCACTGTGTCCCAAAAGCACTCAGTTCTCAACTCTCAAATGCTGGGATTATAGCCAGGCCACAATGTCCACCCTGCATTTGCTTGCAGTGATACAAAAAATAATATATCATACTTCTTGACTAGTGTTTGCACCATTTCATCATTGAAATGAACTTCTCTTGATTACAGTTAGCAATGACTCTAGGGTTCAGTGGAATTGCTTTTGCTGATGATTTTTGCATGTATTTTCTTTAAAGATACTGTTTTGTATAACTCACAGACTCCTTCACAGAATTCATTAGTGCTACCTGAAATTTCAGATGGAACTCAGCAACGAGACCATGTGGCACTAAGTGTTTCTTTGGGAATTCACTATAGATTTAATTTCATCACCTGTTATTATCTTTCCTAGTTTGCTGCTATGATAAGTACTGTGACCCAAAGAAACTTGAGGGAATAATGGGCTTATTTGGCCTGTACTTCTGCTTCACTTTCCATCATTGAGGGAAGTCAGGACAGGAACTCAAAGCAGGGACCAGGAGGCAAGAACTGTAGCAGAGATCATTGAAGAGTGGTGCTTACTGGTTTTCTCCCCATGAGTTGCTCACCTTATATTCTTATACACTCCAGGACTATCTCTCCAGAGGTAATACAACATACAATGGACTTGGCACTCCCATATCAGTAATTAATCAAGTAAATGTCCCCACAGACTTGCATAAATACAATCAGAAGACGATATCTTCCAATTAATTTTCCTTCTTCCCAACTGACTCTAGCTTGGGTCCAGTTGACAAAAACCTAACCAGGACAAATGAAGTTGTTACTGTTTGTGGTTTGAAGAAAAATGAGTCTTATAGGTTTATATATTTGAATGCTTAGTCTTCAGAGAGTAGCACTCGGAAAGGCAAAGTCCTCCATGCCTTCCCACCACAGGAGGTGCTGTCACTCAGCTTTCCAAGCTGGAGGAATGTGTGTCTTATGTAGGTTTCTATTGCTGTGAAGAGATACTATGACCACCGCAAGTCTTTTTTTTTTTTTTGAAAGCAAAATGATTAATAGATTCTGCAGCACACAATCGATATGAAATGAATATGCACTAAATGAAAAAATACCATAGAGGACAGTGTTGGATATCTCAGAAAATTAAAATGTGTCTTATAAAGGAAAACATTTAATTGAGGATGTGGCTTATACTTTCAGAAATTTAGTTCATTATCATCATGGTAGGAAGCATGATGGCTAGGAGTATGGCAATGTGCAGACAGACATGGTTCTAGAGGATTCTACATCTTGATCCAAAGGCTATAGAAAATGAACTGAGACACTGGACATAGCTTGAGCATACATGAGACCTCAAAGGTCACCTCCAAGTGAAACACTTCCTCCAAGAAGGTCATACCTACTCCAACAATCCAAAACCCTTAATACAACCACTCCCTTTGGGAGCCATTTTTCTTCCTTCCTTCCTTCTTTCTTCCTTCCTTTTTTTCTTTTGGTGAGGGAAGTCCATTTTGTATTGACCAACTACTCCTGCGCATGGGGTCTGCCATGGAATATGGTTGATATTCCCTGTAGTTAGAGTTTTCCTATCTGGCCCACAGTCAGGACAAATCTCTCTCACTCGCCAGGCCCACAGTCACTCAGACCCAACCAAGTAAACACACAGAAACTTATATTGCTTACAAACTGTATGGCCGTGGCAGGCTTCTTGTTATCTACTTCTTCTATCTTAAATTAACCCATTTCTATCAATCTATAAAAATCTATATCTATTAACCTATACTTTGCCATGTGGCTTGTGGCTTACCATTACCTTACATCTTTCTTGTCATGGCAGCGGCTGACAGTATCTCTCTGCCCCAGCCTTTCACCTCCCAGAATTCTCTTCTCTCTTGTCCCGCCTATACTTCCTGCCTGGCCATTGGCTAAACAGCATTTTATTTATACAGAGCGATATCCACAGCAGGGTCTGCCATGGAATATGGTTGATATTCCCAGTGATATTTCTTTTTTATTATTTTTTTCATTTATTTTACATACCCACCACAGTTCTCTCCCTTCCTATTCTTTCCCCTACTTCCAATCCATCCCACCAATCATTCTTCCATTCAGAAAGGGGCGGGCCTCCCATGGAGTCAACAAAGCATATCATATCACCTTGAGGCAAAACCAAGCTCCTCCCCATGCATCAAGGCTGGGCAAGGCAGCCCAGCATGGGAAATAGGTTCCAAAAAAACAGTTTGTGTACCAGGGACAGGTCCTGATCCCACTGCTAGGGGCTCTACAAATGGACCAACCTACACAACTGTCATCCACATGCAGAAGTCCTAGGTTGGTTCCATTTAGACTACCAAGCTGTCGGTTCAGAGTCCATGAGCTCCTATTAACTCAGGTCAGCTGTCTTTGTGTGTTTCCCCAGCATGATCTTGACCCCCACTTGCTCATACAAGCCCTCCTCCCTCTAGTCAACTGTACTCCCTGAAACTCTGCCCACTGCTTGACTTAGGATCTTTGCATCTGCTGCCATCGGTTACTATATGATAGCTCTTTGCTGACAATTAGGGAAGTCACCAATATGATTACAGGAGGAGGTTAGTTCATATACCCTCTCCACTATTGCTAGGAGTCTTAGCTTGGGTCATCCTTGTAGATTCCTAGGAGTGCTCCCTAACCCCCAAATGGCCCTCTCTATCAAGGTACCCTTTCATTACTCTCTTTCTCAGTCCTGCCCCCAACTCAACCAACCAAATCCCTCGTGTTTTTAGCCCACCATTTCTTTCCCTCCACCCCGCTCAGCCTCAAGTTTACCTAGGAGATCTCATCTATTTCCCATTCCCAGGAAATGCATGCATTCCTCTTAGGGTTCTGTTTGTTACCTAGCTTCTCTGGGACTGTGAATTGTAGCCTGGTTATCCTTTGCTTTACATCTAATATCCACTTACAAGTGAGTAAATAACATGTTTATCTTTCTGGGTCTGGGTTACTTCACTCAGGATTTTTTTTTTCTGATTGTAGGTATTTGTCTACAAATTTAATGAAGTCATTATTTTTCACTGCTGAATAATACTCCATTTTGAATATGTACCACATTTTCTTTATCCATTCTTTGGATGAGGAACATCTAGGTTGTTTCCAGGTTCAGGTTATTATGAATAATGCTGCTATGAACATAGTTGAACAAGTGTCCTTGTGGTATGTTTGAGCATCCTTTAGGTATATGCCCAAGAGTGATAATACCGGGTTGTGAGGCAGATTGATTCCCAATTTTCTGAGATTCCACCATACTGACTTCCAAAGCGGCTGTAAAAATTTTCACTCCCACCAATAATGGAGGAGTATTTCCCTTGCTCTACATCCTTTCCAGCATAAGCTATCATTTGTGTTTTTTATCTTAGATGTTCTGACAGGCATAAGATAAAATCTCATTTTGATTTGCTTTTCACTGATGGTTAAGGATGTTGAACATTTCTTTAAGTACATTTTGGCCATTTGAGATTCTTCTGTTGAAAATTCTGTTTAGGTCTGTACCCCATTTTTAGTTGGATTATTTGGTTTTTGATGTCTAGGTTTTTATATATTTTGGAGATCATCCCTCTATCAGATGTGGGGCTGGTAAAGATCTTTTCCCATTCTGTAGGCTGCTGCTTTGTCCTACTCATTGTGTCCTTTGTCTTACAGAAAATGTTCAGTTTCATGAGGTCTCATTAATTAAGCAATGATCTTAATGTCTGTGTCATTGGTGTCCTGTTCAGGAAGTAATCTCCTGTGCCAGTGCATTCATGGCTATTTCCCACTTTCCCTTCTATCAGGTTCAGTGTATCTGGATTTATGCTGAGGTTTTTATCTAGTTGGACTTGAATTTTGTATACAGGGATAAATATGGATCTATGTGCATTCTTCTATGTGCTGACATCCAGTTAGAACCAGCACTATTTGTTAAAAATGCTTTCTTTTTTTCTATTGTGTACTTTTTACTACTTTTATCAAAAATCAGGTGTCCTTATATGTGTGGATTTATGTCTGAGTCTTTGACTAAGTTCCATTGATCCACCTGTTTGTTTTTATGATATGGAGTATTTATTACTGTTGCTCTATAGTACAGTTTGAAATCTGGGATGGTGATATCTCCAGACACTTTTTTATTATATGGGATTATTTTAGCTTCCTGGAATTTTTTTCCAAATGAAGTAGAGCACTGTTCTTTCAAGGTATGTAAAGAATTATGGGTAGATTTTAATGGGTATTTCATTGAATATGTAGATTGCTGTTGTTAAGATGGCCATTTTTACTATGTTAATCCTACTGATCCATGGGCATAGGAGATCTTTCCATGTTATGATATTTTCTCCAATTTCTTTCTTCAAAGACTCAAAGTTCTTGTCATACAGGTCTTTCACTTGCTTAATTATAATTATAAGATTTTTTATGCTATTTGAAGCTATTAAATAGAGTGTTGTTTCCCTGATTTCTTTCTCAGACCATTTATCATTTGTATATAGAAGGGCTACTGATTTTTTCAATTAATCTTGTGTACAGCCACTTGACTAAAAGTATGTAACATCTATAGGAGTTCCGAGGTATAAATTTTGGGGTCTCTTATGTTTACTGCCATATCATGTATTAATAATGGTACTTTAACTTCTTTCTAGGAAAGAATAGTCTTAAACATGTACACAGCCAATACAGGGTAGTCCAATTCTATAAAAGAAGTAATATTGGATCTAAAAACAATTTAAACACAACACATTGACAGTATGTGATTTCAGAACCCTATTCTTACCAATAGACCGGTCATTTGAAAAAAGTAAACAAACACTGTAGTCAAATGGCATCATTAATCAAATGGGTATAATGGACATATGCAGGACATTCTAACCAAACACTAAAAAAATACACATTCTCTTAGCACCACATGAGACTTTTTCCAAAACTGACAACATATTAGGACCCAGGGCAAGCTTCAAAAATTATACAAATATTGAAATAATATCCAACATTCTGTTTGACCACCATGGAAGAAAGTTGTATATCAACAGTGACAACTACTAAAGAAAGTACTCACACTCATGAAAACAATACACTGCTGAATAATAATTGGGTCAATTAGTAAATCAAGAAGTAAATTTCAAACTCCTAGAATTGAATAAAAATGTAAACACAATATGTCAAAATGTATGAAATACAATGTGGGCAGTCCTCAAAAAATAATTTATAGCATCAAATGCCTATATTTAAAAAACAGAGATATCTAAAACTAATGACACAATGATGCACCCAAGAAACAGCAGAATGCACAGTCCAAATGGAGGCATCTATATTATAACCCCCCTTCCAAGGCCCAGGGATCATTATGAAAAGAATATAAGAGCTGTAGGTGGTAGATAATGATAGGAAAACAATGCCTTCCAGATAAATTAGGACAGTTGCACATATGAACTTACAGAAGTTGTGGCAGTAAACAGCAAAAGCTCAGACTAGTTAAAATCTCAGCATGGAAATAGCAATTGGCCACGAATCCTCATCCTTGGCTGAGGAACTATTCTCAATTTGTAGGTGCTGAGAAGGAGTTACTTTTCTTCAGTGGGATGATCTCTTATAGGTCATCCATGTTCCAGGGATATGGGCTTGTGTACAAGAGTATATAGGATGGGCAGCACAGATTGGAGTCCTTGGGTTTTTAAACAGTCAGAACACAAACTTTAGTGTGTAAAGAAGTGGAGAGGGTCTTAGAGGCATTTGGGGAAGTTGTGAATTAGATTAAAATACATTGTATGAAATTCCTAAAAATTAACTTAAATTTTTATAAATAGAAAAGAAACTTCACAGTCTCAGGATTGCCCCACAGCTCATAACAAAGGTGGTGGTGGTATTGATCAAAACATGAATTTCTGCCACTGGGCACAGGTCTCTGTCTACTTTCAAAGTTCTAGAGCTCTGTCTGTGAGAACTGGCACAGTGATAGTTGTGTTCATCAAAGATGTGGGATACATGATAGAAACAATCCCTTGACCACTGTGGTAGTTTGAATATATTATAGTTAATAGATTGAATGAATTTCAGGAGAGATTTTTAATTTTGGAATTTAAAACATTGTTGAGACTGTGATAGACTATGAGCACTTTTGTAGTTGGTCTAAATGCATTTTGCATTATGATATTGTTACAAGCTTATGGGGACCAGAAAGTGGAATGTGGTAGTTTGAATGTAATTGACCATAGAATCTCATAGAGAATGGCAGTATTAGGAGGTGCAGCTTTGTTTAAGTAGATATGACCTTGCTGGAGGAAGTATGTCACTGTAGGGTTGGGCCTTGGGGTTTCCTATGCTCAGAATACTGGAAAGTATCTCAGTTTATTTTCTGTTGCCTACAAGATGTAGAACTCTCAGCTCCTTCTCAAACACTATGTCTGTCTGCATGCTGCCATGCTCCCCACCATGATGATAATGGACTGAACCTCTGAAACTATAAGCAAACCCCCTCAATTAAATATTTTTCTTGTAAGAATTGCAGTGGTCATGGTGTCTCTTCACAGCAATAAAAACCCTAAATAAAGCAACCACCAAGGCTAATATTCTTGGTATATTCTTGATTTTTTCTAGGACCAGAAAGGGTCTATGTGCCCATATTGAGTGGTTAAGGCAGAGATTCACATCTAGATGCCAGTGCACATGTCTCAATTGGATTCTGCTGCAGGCTGCTCTGTCTATGGTCCAGGCCTCTGTTTAGAGCTTCTCTTCCTACTCCTGCTGATTCCCATTGTGGAAGATTCCAAGCAAAAACCTCTCCTGTCCTTATTGCCTTCTCCAGAGCAGATAAAAATCTTACTCTTCTTTTACTGTGTAACACAAAATCACAGGCTAAGTATTAAAGGAAGGCATTTTTCTTTCTAATAATTTACTTCCAATGACTGAGATTGTCGACATTGACTTGGAGGTCAGAAATAGAGAGCTCTGTCAAGTACTGGGGTTCAGATGATGATCCTGGTACTAGGCTTCAAATTGAGACATGAACATAATTTTCTTTGTGCTGGAGACTAAATTTTGCAGGGTGATGTTCAGGTCCCAAAGAGGATGTGTGGAGTCAGTAGAGGGAAGGAAGAGATGGACATGGTGTGAGAGTGAATCTGGATGGCTGCCAGCAGCTTTTATTGAAAAAGAAATACACCTTTTGTACTTAGTAGTTTAGCCACAGGAAAGACTGAAAATAGACTCAATGATTCAGGAATAGAAAGCAGCCATTAACTTCATTACAGCATTTTTCCTGAGACAAAAGCAATGTAGACGAAATCCTAAACAGTCTTAGTAAATAAGAAACACAGAGCCAAATGCAGAGGAAATAGCCAAAGAGATCAGAGCAATAGCCACAACTAGCTTTAGCTTACTACCAGCAATAGCTTCCCCAGAAACAGAGTTTTTTCCTGGCTGACCTGTTTTTATTGCCTTTTTGTTCTGCCTTCTCATTGGCTCTAAGCCCAGCCACATGACTTCCTCGTCACTGCCTGTCTATACAGACCTCCAGGTCTCTATGGTTGGTACTGGGATTAAAGGCTCAGGTCACCATGCTTGGCTGTGTCATTGACCACACAAGATTATGCCTGCCATGTGATCAGATCAAGGATGTGTGCTACTACCACCAGACTTCTGCTTAATGGCTATTTGACCTCTGAATGCCAGGCAGCTTTATTTATTAACATACAAATAAAATATCATATTTCATCACAAATAAAATATCACCACAAAGCAATAAGTTCATCAATTACCAAAATGTCTATTGTTCTCAAAGGTTCAGAAACTCCACCAGTAGCCCTCCTATATCAAGAGAAGGGCCACAAGTTCCTCCTGCCAGAAATAAATAAAATTACTGCTTTTAGCAAGCAGAAATGTTCCTCAAGCCCATAAGGGAATAGAGGTCCTTATCCAAATGTCTGGACTTGGGAAAAGAACTTCTAGTGAATAGACAGTCTACTACAATTTAAGAGCAATTTTTATTCTGATATAGCATTGGCACTGAGATGTTCCCAAATTGCATTCCTTTGTTTCTTAGTCTTACTATATGGATCTATTCCCCTCATACACTTCCAAAAGAGAAGGTCCTGACGTCTTACTCTTTCTTTCATTATACCGTACCATTCTGATTTCTCTACACTTAGAAACAGAACTCTTGTCCTCAGTGGCTTCAAGCTCAGGATCTGGATTGTAGGCGTTTCCTCCTTGGGATCAGTTAACTTTCCTGCTCTTGGTGTAATCAAGAGGACACAATGAGATCCCTGAATGCAAAGTCATCAAGCTATAAGGTTCCATAGTAGCAGGGATTTTTTCCAAAGAATTATTATGTATAAAGAGGCTGCCCTTTATACATTTTCATCCTTCAAAACCCACACAATTCCAAAAGGAGAAAGCATAAGGAAACTCTCATGTCACATACTGAGAATCATTAAAAATGGAAGTTAAAAGGTGCTAAGGAATTGTGGTCTGCAATGTCAAAATGCTACTTTATCAAACAACAATGGTCACCATGTGTGGTCCATGCCATTACCACAAGGTGAAGATGTCTCTCTCCATATTGTGCTGCTGGGAGTTTGGGGACAGCAATATAGGTAATTCTCTTATTCTATCATCCTCAAATTGCCCCATATTTTGACTATGCAATAAACAGGTACACTGGGCTTCCATTTTCTTTCCTTGACAGTTGTGAATTGTGTTGCTATGTGAGGGAATAATCACCCAAGGGTTAAATATCCCAGACAACGACCTACTTCTGATTTAGACTAACTTCACAAGCATATTGAAAACTCTAACATGGTCAGTAAATGAACATTTAAAAGTAGTATGATGGATATTCTAAGACAGAGTAAAAACTGGAGTGATATAAAATATTCATGTAAACCAGAAAACAAAAGAGTTTGGAATGCAAAAGACCAAAGTGTTCAATAGGTCTCCAAATGAACCTCACTAAGTATGAGGACTTGTGCTCAATACCAAGAACTGCCATAATACATGAAACATAGGGATCAGCAGACATCTGTGTATTTGATAGAAATTAACCCACCTAATTAACAAGCATTTGAATATACATGGCCCAAAATGAGAATTCAAACACAGACTTGTGGTACGTTCTAATAAAAAGACAGAACTTTATGCTGTCACCAGATTCCCACATTAAAAATTTAAAAATAGGGGGCTGGAATGATGGCTCAGAGGTTAAGAGCACCAACTGCTCTTCCAGAGGTCCTGAGTTCAATTCCCAGCAACCACATGATGGCTCACAACTATCTGTAATAAGATCTAGTGCCTTCTTCTGGCATGCAGTCATACATGCTGTATGTATAATAAATAAATAATTATTTTTTTAAAAATTAAAAGTACATATCCAATTAAAATAAAATGATAGGCTGGTGTTATGTGATATGTCAGTTACACTCTAACAATAAAGTTTGCTCTGAGTCAGAGAGCAGAGATAGCCAGTAGCTAACCAAAATTAACTACAGAGATCTTGAAGGGCTGAGGACAGATAGGAAATATGAAGAAGTAATTCAGGGATCTCAGCCCTTTTGGACTGAGAAATGAAAGAGAGAGGAGGTCAGGGGTGGCTTTTCCATTGCATTTCTGATAATTAAGGTTCTTACCCCCACATCCAACTCCAGAATTTTTTTTTCTTCTTTCATTTTGTGACATTTTTCTAATTATTATATTTGTGTTTTAATTTTACACGTCAGCCATGGGTTCCCCTGTCATTCCCGCTCCCGCCCCCACTCCCACCTTCCCTCCATCCCCTCCCCTCCATTCCCATCTACTCCAGGGCCAAGAATCCCCTGGAGATTCATTTAAACCTTGTGGATTCAGTACAGGCAGGTCCAGTCCCCTCTGTACAGGCTGAGCAAAGTGTCCCTGTGTAAGCCCAAGGTTTCAAACAGCCAGCTCATGCACTAAGGACAGGTCCTGGTCCCACAACCTAGATGCCTCCCAAACAGTTCAAGCTATTCAATTGTCTCGCATGTCCAGATGGCCTGATCCAGCTGGGGGCTCCACAGCCATTGGTTCATAATTGATGTGCTTCTATTTGTTTGGCTATTTGTCCCTGTGCTTTTTCCAATCATGGGCTCAACAATTCATGCTCTTACAGTCCCTCCTCTTTCTCGACAGTTGGATACCTGGAGCTCCACCTGGGACCTGGCTGAGGATCTCTGCATCCACTTCCATCAGTTATTGGATGAGAGTTCCAGCTCGACTGGTAGGGTGTTTGGCCATCTGATCACCAGACTAGGTCAGATCAGGCTTTCTCTTGACCATAGCCAACAGTCTACAGAGGATGTATCATTGTGGATTTCAGGGGACCTCTCTAGCACTCTGTCTATTCCAGTTCTCATGTGGTCTTCATTTATCATGGTCTGTTATTCCTTGTTCTCCCTTTCTGTTCTTGATCCAGCTGGGATCTCCTGCTCCCCTAAGCTTTCTTTCCTTCAAACCTTGCCCTTCATTACGCCCACTGTCGTCCAGGTTCTTCATGTAGATCTCATTCATTTCTCTGTCATTGGGTGATCCCTGTGTCTTTCCTAGGGTCCTGTTTTCTAGGTAGCCTCCCTGGAGTTGCGTAGCACTCTAGTCATCTTTCTTTTACATCTAGTATCCTCCTATGAGTGAGTAGATACCAAGTTTGTCCTTCTGAGTGTGGGTTACCTCACTCAGGATGATCTTTTCTAGATCCATCCATTTGCCTGAAAACCTCATGATGTCATTGTTTTTCTCTGCTGAATAGTACTCCATTGTGTATATGTACCATAGTTTCTTTATCCATTCCTCAGTTGAAGGGCATCGAGGTTGTTTCCAGGTTCTGGCTATTACAAACAATGCTGATATGAACATAGCTTAGAAAATGCCCTTGTGGTATGATTGAGCATTCCTTGGTATATGCCCAAGAGTGCTACAGTTGGGTCTTGGGGTAGATGGATTCCCAATTTTCTAAGGAAGCTCCATATTGATTTCCAAAGTGGCTGTACAAGCTTGCATTCCCACCAGCAGTGGAGGAGAGTTCCCCATGCTCCACATCCTCTCCAGCATAAGGTGTCTTCTGTGATTTTGATCTTAGCCACTCTGACAGGTGTAAGGTGGTATCTTAGAGTCATTTTGATTTACATTTTCTGGATAATTAGGGATGTTGAGCAATTCCTTAAATTTCTTTCAGCCATTTGAACTTCCTCTGTGGAGAATTCTCTGTTTAGTTCTATAGCCTATTTCTTAATTGGATTGTTGGGCATTTTGATGTCTAATTTCTTGAGTTCTTTATATATTCTGGATATTAGCACTCTGTCAGATGTGGGGTTGGTGAAGACCATTTTCCCATTCTGTAGTCTGTTGCTTTGTCTTGTTGACCATGTCCTTTGCTCTACAAAAGCTTCTCAGTTTCAACAGGTCCCATTGATTGATTGTTTCTTTCAGTGTCTGTGCTACTGGTGTTATATTTAGAAAGTGATCTCTGGTGCCAATGCATTCAAGAGTACTTCCTACTTTCTCTTCTATCAGGTTCAGAGTAACTGGATTTATGTTGAGGTCTTTGATCCACTTGGACTTAAGTTTTGTGCATGGTGACAGATATGTATCTATTTGCAGCCTTCTACACATTGACATCCAGTAATGCCAGCACCATTTGTTGAAGATGCTTTCTTTTTTCTATTGTATATTTTTGGGTTCTTTGACAAAAATTATATGTTCATAGGTGTGTGGGTTAATGTCAGGGTCTTCAATTAGATTCCATTGGTCCATATGTCATTTTTTTTATGCCAGTACCAAGTTGTTTTTATAAGAGTAGATCAATAGTAGAGCTTGAAGTCGGGGATTGTGATGCCTCCAGAGGTTGTTTTATTGTACAGGATTCTTTTGGTTATCCAGGGTTTTTTGTTTTTCCATGTGAAGTTGAGTATTATTATTTCCAGATCTGTGAAGAATTGTGTTGGTAATTTGATGGGGATTGTGTTGAATATGTAGAATGCTTTTGGAAAGATTGCCGTTTTTACTATGTTAATCTGCCTATCCATGAGCATAGGAAATCTTTCCATTTTCTGACATCTTCAATTTCTTTTTTCAGGAACTTAAAGTTCTTGTCATATAGGTCCTTCACATGCTTAGTTACAATAACCCCAAGGTATTGTATATCATTTGTGGCTATTGTAAAGGGTGATGTATCTTTGATTTCCTTCTCAGCCTGTTTGTCTATTGTATACAGGAGGGCTACTGATTTTTTGAGTTGATCTTGTATCCTGCTATGTTGCTAAAGGTTTTTATTAGCTGTATCAGTTCTTTGGTTGAATTTTTGGTGTCACTCAGGTATAGTATCATGTCATCTGCAAATAGGTAAAGCTTGACTTCTTCCTTACCAATTTGTATCCCCTTAATCTCCTTATGTTGTCTTACAGATCTGGCTAGAACTTCAAGTACTATATTGAATAAGTATGGGAAGAGGGGACAGCCTTGCTTTGTTCCTGATTTTAGTGGTATTGCTTTGAGTTTCTCTCCATTTGATTTGATGTTGGCTGTTGGCTTGCTGTAGATTGCCTTTATTATGTTTAGGTATGTTCCCTGTATTCCTGATCACTCCAAGACCTTAATCATGAAGGAGTATTGGATTTTGTCAAATGCCTTTTCTGCATATAGTGAGATGATCATGTGGTTTTTTTCCTTTGAGTTTGTTTATATGGTGTATTACATTGACAGACTTTTGTATGTTGAACCACCCTTACATCCCTGGGATGAAGCCTAATTGATCATGGTGGATAATTGTTTTGATGTGTTCTTGGAGTCTGTTTGCCAGTATTTTATTGAGTTTTTTGCATCAGTGTTCATGAGGAAGATCAGTCTGTACTTCTCTTTCTTTCTTGCATCTTTGTTTGGTTTAGGGATCAGGGTAATTGTAGCCTCATAGAAGGAGTTTGGCAATATTCCTTCTGATTCTATTGTGTGGAACAATTTAAAGGGTATTGGTATTAAGTCTTCTTTGATCTTCTGGTAGAATTCTGCAATGGAACCATCTGGTCCTGGGCTTTTTTCGGTTGGGAGACTTTTAATGCTGATTCTATTTCCTTAGGGGTTATTGGAGTATTTAAATGGTATATCTGGTCTTGATTTAACTTAGGTATGTGGTACCTCTCCAGAATATTATCCATTTCTTTTAGATTTTCCAGTTTTGTGGAGTAGAGGTTTTTGAAGTATGACCTGATGATTCTCTGGATTTCCTCATTGTTTGTTGTTATGTCCCCCTTTTCATTTCTGATTTTGTGAATTTGGATGCTCTATCTCTCTTTTGGTTAGTTTGGATAAGGGCTTGTCTATCTTGTTGATCTTCTCAAAGAACCAACTCTTTGTTTCATTAATCCTTTGTATTGTCCTCTTTGTTTCTATTTTATTGATTTCAGCTCTGAATTTGATAATTTCCTGGCATCTGTTCCTCCTGGGAGACTTTGCTTCTTCCTATTCAAGGGCTTTCAGGTGTGCTGTCAATTCACTAGCATGAGATTTCTCAAGCTTCTTTGTGTGGGTGTTTAGTGCTATGAATTTCCCTCTTAGGACTGCCTTCATAGTGTCTCATAAGTTTGAGTATGTGGTGTATTCATTTTCGTTGATCTCTAGGAAGCCTCTAATTTTTTTCTTTATTTCTTCCTTAACCCATTGGCGATTCAGTTCAGCATTATTCCATTTCCATGAGATTGTAGGATTTCTGTAGTTTTTTCTGTTGTTGAAATCTAATTTTAAACCATGGTGATCCGATAGAACACAGGAGGTTATTCCAATTGTTTTGTATCTGTTGAGATTTGTTTTGTGGCCAAGTATGTGGTAGATTTTAGAGAAGGTTCCATGGGGTGCTGAGAAGAAGGTATATTCTCTTTTGTTCAGGTGGAATGTTCTGTAGATATCGATTAAGTCCATTTGAGCCATAACATCAGTTAAGACCATTATGTCTCTGTTAAGTTTCAATTTGGCCAATCTTCCAGAGGTGAAAGTTGGGTGTTGAAATCTCCCACTATTAATGTTGGGGTTTCATATGGGATTTAAGCTTTAGGAATATTTCTTTTACATATTTGGGTGCCCTTGTGTTTGGGGCATAAATGTTCAGAATTGAGACTTCATCTTGGTTGATCTTTCCTGCGATGAGTATGTAATGTCCTTTTGATTGATTTTAGTTTGAAGTCTATTTTGCTGCATATTGAGATGGCTACATCAGCTTGCTTCTTAAGACCATTTGATTGGAAAGCCTTTTCCCAGCCTTTTATTCTTAGGAGGTATCTGTCTTTGAGTTTGAGGTGTGTTTCTTTTATGCAGCAGAAAGATGGGTCCTGTTTTCATATCCATTCTGTTAGTCTGTGTCTTTTTATAGGTGAACTAAGTCCATTAAGGGATATTAATGACCAGTGATTGTTCATTCCTATTATTTTATTTATTTTTTGGTGGTAGTGTGTGTGTGTACTTCTCTTCTTTGGGGTTTACTGCTGTGGTGTTATCTATTGCCTGTGTTTTTGAGGGTGTATCTGACTTCCTTAGTTGGAATTTTCCTTCTAGTGCTTTCTGTAGTGCTGGGCTTGTGGATAAGTATTGTTTAAATCTGGTTTTGTCTTGGAAGGTCTTGTTCACTCCATCTATGATGATTGAAAGTTTTGCTGGGTATATTAGTCTAGGCTGGCGTCCATGGTCTCTTAGTGTCTGCATTATATCTCTCCAGGTCCTTCTGGCTTTCAAAGTCTCCATTGAGAAATCGGGTATTATTCTGATGGGTTTGCCTTTATAAGTCACTTGGCCTTTTTCCTTTGCCTTTAATATTCTTTCTTTATTCTGTACATTTAGTTGTTTAATTATTAATTATTATGACTTTTTGGGGGGTCTAGTCTGTTTGGTGTTCTATAGGCTTCTTGTGTCTTCATAGGTATTTCCTTCTTAAAGTTGGGGATTTTTTCTTCTATGATCTTGTTAAATACATTTTCTGTGCCTTTGAATTGGTATTCTTCTCCTTCCTCTATCCCTATTATTCATAGGTTTGGTCTTTTCATGGTGTCCCAAATTTCTTGGACATTTTGGGTCATGACTTTGTTGGTTTTCTTTGACTAATGAATCTCCTTCTTCTACCATGTTTTCAACACCAGAGATCCTCTCTTCCATCTCTTGCATGCTGTTGGTTATACTTGCATCTGAATTTCCCATTTGTTTACTCAGATTTTCTATTTCCAGCATTCCTTCTGCTAGTGTCTTCTTCATTTTTTTCTATTTCCCTTTTCATGTCTTTGACTGTTTCCCTTGCTTTTTCATGATTTTCTTTCAGGGACTTATTGTTTTCTTCTGCTTTAATTGTCCTTTCCTCTAGTTTTACAGTGTTCTTCCCATTTTTTGTTTGTCTGTTCCTCCACTTTATTTTTTATTTCTTCTATATGATGTTACTTATAAGGTTTTCTTCTTCTTCTTCTTCTTCTTCTTCTTCTTCTTCTTCTTCTTCTTCTTCTTCTTCTTCCATTCCGTGATGTTCAGGTCTAGCTGTTGGAGAAGGGCTAGGTTCTGGTGATGCTGTATTGCTCTTTATTTTGTTGTATATACTTCTGCCTTGGCGTCTGCCCATCTCCTCCTGGGTTCATTCTTGGTCTTATCAGTGTTCTTTGTCCAGAGAGTGCTGACAAATTTAGGGAGTCTCTCTCTGGTCCAGATGGAAGCTCCGGGCCAGATGGGAGAGCTGGTCCAGATGAGAGTGCTGGCCAGATAGGAGTTGAGGGGCTGGACTCTGAGTCTCAGGAAGTCCCTGGGGTCTCCTTATTTTGTCCAGATGGGAGCTCCTTTTATCCAGATGTGAGTTCTCAGAGAAGATAGGTGCTCTGGTCCAGATGGGAGTTCCGGGGCAGGATGGAATGCTGGACACTGGTCTCTAAGTCTCCAGAATTGGCTAGAGTCTCCAGCTGATGGGTGTGGAGGGTAAGGCTTTGAGGTTGTAGTGTCCACCAGAGGGTCTCTCTCTGGTCCAGATGGGAGTTCCATGGCATATGGGAGCTGGGGGCTGGTCTCTGAGTCTCAGAAAGTGGCTTGGGTCAGGGGCAAATGGGTGTGGTGGCAGGGTGTGGAGACTTCAGGATCTGCCTGCAGTCTTGGAAAAGCAGAGCATTCCCACCCAGATTTTTTTATTTAAAAAGAATAATTAGACAAATGCTCCACTGGCATCCAACTTGAGGCAAAAATAATGAGATAACTGTTTTCCCATGGCTTTATAGCTACTGCAGCCACTACCGCCAGCAAGCACAGCTGCCACTAGCAGCCACAGCCATACCTTCCAGAATTGGCTGGATTTTCCTCCCTTGCCCAAAGCCCTCTGAGTGAGTTTGAGACAATCAAAAAATTGGAAGGAATCAATAAACCTCTTAAAGAAAGCCAAGAAAAAAGTAATCAAACAGATGAAAGAAACAGTTGAAGACTTGAAAATTGAAATAGAGGCAATAAAGAAAACACAAACTGGAGGAAATCTAGAAATGGAAATCTGAATATATGAGCAGGAACTACAGATGTAAGCATAATCAACAGAATAGAAGATATGAAAGAGAGACTCTCAGGTGTTGAAGATACAATAAGAGGAAACAGATTCATGGCCAAAGAAAATGTTAAATCCAACAAATTCTTAACACAAAATATCCAAGAAATCTGGGACATCAAGAAAAGACCAAACCAATTATTATTAAGAATAATAGGGATAGAAGAAGGAGAAGAATTCCAGCTCAAAGGCATAGAAAATATATTTAACAAAGTCATAGAATAAAACTTTCCTAACCTAAAGAAAGGACATGCCTATATAGTTATGAGAAACTTACAGACCACCAAAAAGACTAGCCAGAAAAAGGTCTGCTTGCCACATAGTAATTAAAACATTAAATATACAGAATAAAGAAAGAAGACTGAGGTGCAAAGGAAAAGGCCAAGTAACATAAAAGGCAAACCTCTCAGAATCATACCCATCTTCTCAGTGGAAACTTTGAAAGCCAGAAGGTCCTGGAGACAAAGAAACTATGGATGCTAGACCAGATTACTATACCCAGCAAAGTTTTCAATCACCGTAGATGGAGATAACAAGACATTGCTTGGTAGAATCAATTTAAACAATACCTATCTACAAAACCAGCCCTACCAAAAGGACTACAAGGAAAATTCCAACTCAAGGCAGTTAGATGAATCCATGAAAACACAGGCAATACATAACATCACACCAGCAAATCCCAAAGACGGGAAACACACACACACACTACCAACAACAACAAAAAATAAAAAACAAAACAGGAAGTAACAATCACTGGTCCTTAATTTCTCTTAATATCAATGGACTCAACACATCTATAAAAAGATACTGGCTAACAGAATGGATATGAAAACAGGACCCATACTTTCTGCTGCATACAAGAAACATGCCTCAACTTCAAAGACAGAAACTCACTATCTCAGAGTAAAGTGTTTGGAAAACATTTTCCAATCAAATGGACCTGAGAAAAAAGCTTATGTAGCAATTCTAACAAAATAGACTTCAAACTAAAATTAATCAAAAGAGATTGAGAAGGACATTTCATATTCATCACAAGAAAAATCCATCAAGATAAAGTCTCAATTCAGAACATGCACCAAATAAAAGGGCACCCACATTTGTAAAAGAAACATCATTAAAGCTTAAATCATACAACAAACCCCACACACTAATAGTGGGAGATTTCAACACCCAACTCTCACCACAAGATGGATCTGTCAGACAGAAACTTAACAGAGAAATAAGGGAACTAACAGACGTTATGACTCAAATGAACTTAACAGACATTTTTAGAACATTTCACCCAAACACAAAAGAATATACTTTCTTCTCAGCACCCCATGGAACCTTCTTTAAAATTGACCACATACTCTGTAACAAAGCAAGCCTCAACAGATACAAAAAAATGAAATAACCTTCTGTATATTATTGGATCACCTTGGCTTAAACTTGGATTTCAACAATAACACTAATTACAGAAAACCTACAAACTCATGGATACTGAATAATGCTCAACTGAATCACCATTGGGTCAAGAAAAAAAATTTTGAAAAATTAAAGATTTCCTAAAATTCAATGAAAACAAATATACAACATATTCAAACTTATGAGACACTATGAGAGCAGTAGTAAGAGGAAAATTCATAGCACTATATGCCTACATAAAGAAGTTGGAGAAATCTCACACTAGTGACTTAACAGCACACCTGAAAGCTCTAAAACAAAAAGAAGCAAACTCACCCAAGAGGAGTAGATGCCAGGAAATAATCAAATTGAAGGCTGAAAACAATAAAATAAAAACAAAGAAAACAACACAAAGAATCACTGAAACAAAGAGTTGGTTCTTTGAGAAAAATCAACAAAATAGACTAGCCCTTATCCAAATTAATCTAAAGACAGAGAGAGACTATCAAAATTAACAAAAATAAGAAATGAAAAGGAGGACAAAACAACAGACACTGAGAAAATCCTGAGAATCATTAGGTCATACTTTGAAAAACTGTCCTCCACAAAAGTAGAAAATCTAAAATAAATGGACAATTTTCTGGATAGGTACCATATACCCAAATTAAATCAAGACCAGATAAATAATTAAATAGACCTAATAATTCCTATGAACATAGAAGCAGTCATTAAAATCTCCCAACCAAAAAAAAAAAGCTCAGGGCCAGATGGTTTAGTAAAGAATTCTATCAGAATTTCAAAGAAGAGCTAATACCAGTACTCCTCAAACTGTTCAACACAATAGAAACAGAAGGAACATTACCAAACTCTTTCTATGAGGCTACACTTGCCCTGATACCCAAACCACACAAAGATGCAACAAAGAAAGAGAATTACAGACCAATCTCCCTCATGGACATTGATGCAAAAATACTCAATAAAATACTGGCAAACCAAATCCAAGAACACATTGATAAAATCATCCATCATGATCAAGTAAGCTTCATCCCAGAGATGCAGGAATCATTCAATATATGAAAATCTATCAATTTAATCCATCATATAAAAAATCTAAAAGGAAAAACCACATGATCATCTCATCAGATGCTGAAAAAGCCATTGACAAAATCCAACTCCCATTCACGGAAAAGGTCTTGGAGAGATAAGGAATACAAGAAACATACATAAACATAATAAAGGCAATTTACAGCAAGCCAACAGCCAGCATCAAATTAAATGGAGAGAAATTTGAAGTGATTCTACTAAAATCAGGAACAAGACAAGGCTGTCTACTCTCCCCATACTTATTAAATGTAGTACGGGAAGTTCTACCTAGAGCACTAAGACAACAAAGGGATATCGAGGGGATACAAATTAGAAAGGAAGAAGTCAAACTTTCACTATTTGCAGATGATGTGATAGTCTATATATATGACCCCAAAATTCTCCCATGGAACTCCTATGGCTGATAAACACCTTCAGTAACGTGGCATGATATAAGATTAACTCAAAAAATTCAGCAGCCCTCCTATACACAAATGATAAATGGGGTGAGAAAGAAATCAGAGAAACATCATCCTTTACAATGGCTACAAATAATATAAAATATTTTGGGCTAACTTGAGACAGCTTGATCAGGTAAGATGAGAGTGAGCTGGCCATTGAAAAACCAGACAGGAGATTCAAGGACCTGGGACAAGAGGCTCATACAAACATCTTGCCCAGCTCAAACAACTGAAGAAATTTAAGGAACAAAAAGATCATTACAGCTAGACCACAGAAAGCACAAGTAAAGATTAAGGCACAATTGTCTATTGATCATTCCTGGCCCAGGTGCTGGGGAGCATGCCTGTAGTCCTAGCTATTTGGAAGTCAGAGACAGCAAAAGGGTCAGTTCAAGTCCAGCTTAATTACACGGTAAGATACTGCCTTTTAAATTCTTGTTGTGGATTGAATGTTTGCATCCCTTCCCCCAAAAGTACAGGCTGAAGTTTGTTCTAGTTCCTAGTGTGGCTATATATGAAGATGGTTCTGACACACCAGTTAAGGATAAATGGGATCATAAGAGTTGGGCCTTGCTCCAACAGTGTTAGTGTCCTTATAAGTATACATCTCCAGCCCCAGCTCTGCTTGAGCCTTGAGGTCACATGGACTCACAGGGAGCTAACAGGACCTACCATCCAAGGGAAGGGGCCTCATAATGAAAACTACCTTGCCAACACATTGATGCTGTATTTCTAGTCACTGGAACTGTGTGTCATTTCTATGTAAAGCACCCAGACTGTGCTATTTTCCTGTGGCAGTCTAAAAACATAAATACAATTCCAAAAATGAGGGAAGAAAGGGTTTCAATGTACCTGAGGGAAATATAATTCATCATAAACCTTAAAAAAATACCTTGGGCTAACTCTAACCAAACAAGTAAAAGACCTATATGACAACTTTAAGTCCCTGAAGAAAGAAATTGAAGAATATATCAGAAAATGGAAAGATCTCTCATGCTCATGGATAGGTAAAAAAAGCATAATAAAAATGGCAATCTTATCAAAACTAATCTACAGATTCAATGCAATCCCATCAAAATTATAATACAATTCTTCACAGACTTCAAAAGAACAATACTAAACTTCATATGGAAAAAAAAGAAAACTCAGGATAGCTAAAACAATCCTTTACAATAAAGAAAATTCTGGAGGCATCATCATCCCTGACTTCAAGCTCTTCTATAGAGCTATAGTAATAAAAAAAATATCTTGATATTGGCATAAAAATTGACATGTGGACCAATGGAATTGAATCGAAGATTCTGACATTAATCCACACAACTATTAACACCCGATTTTGACAAGGAATCCAAGACTGTACAATGGAAAAAAGAAAGCATCTTCAACAAATGATGCTGGCATAACTGGATATCAACATGTAGAAGATTGCAAATAGATCCATATCTATCACCATGCACAAAACTCAAATACAAGTGGATTAAAGACCTCAACATAAATCGAGCTATACTGAATCTGATAGAGGAAAAATTAGGAAGTAACCTAGAATGCATTGGCACAGGAGACCACATCCTCAATATAACACCAGTAGCACAGACAATGAGAACAATTTAAAAATGGGACCTCCTGAAATTGAAAAGCTACTGTAAGGTAAAGGACACAGTAAATAAGACAAAATGACAGCCTACAGAATGGGAAAAGATTCTTACCAACCCCACATCTGACAGAGGGCTGATCTCCAAAATATATAAAGAATCCAATAAATTAGACATCAAAATACCAAATAATCCAATTAAACAGGGGCTACAGATCTAAACAGAGAATTCTCAATAGAAGACTCTCAAATGGCTGAAAGCCATTTAAGGAATTGCTCAACATCCTTAGCCACCAGGGAAATGCAAATCAAAATTACTCTGAGATACCGCAATCTTACACCTGTCAGAATGGCTAAGATCAAAAACACTGAAGACAGCTTATGTTGGAGAGGATGTGGAGCAAGGGGGGCACTACTTTACTGTTGCTAGGAGTACAAACTTGTACAGCCATTTTGGAAATCAATATTGTGGTTTCTAAGAAAATTGGAAATCAGTCTACCTCAGGACCCAATGATACCACCCTTGGGCATATACCCAAGGAATGCTCAATCATACCACAGGGACACTTGCTCAACTATGTTCATAGCAGCATTATTCATAATAGCCAGAACCTAGAAGCAACCTAGATGCCCCTTAACTGAAGAATAGATACAGAAAATGTGGTACGTATACACAATGGATTTTCACTCAACTGTAAAAAAAAAAAATGATATCATCAAATTTGCAAGCATGTGGATGGAACTAGAAAATATCATCCTGATTGATGTAACCCAGATTCAGAAATACAAACATGCTATGTACTCACTCATAAGTGGATACTAGATGTAAAGCCAAAGATAATCAGACACAACCCACAGCTCCAGGGAAGCTAGGAAACAAAGAGGATGCTAAGAAGGACGCATGAATCACCTCAAGAAGGGGAAACAGAAAATCTCCTTGAGTAAACTGGGGATGAGTGGGAGCAGTAGAAGGGAGGGGATAGGGGATGAGAACATGAGGTAATGGGGTGGTTAAGCTGGCGGAGGGACAGAGAGGGAGAGAAATAAAAGAAATATCTTGATAGAGGGAGACATTATGGGGTAAGGGAGAAACCTGGTGCTAGGAAAATTCCCAGGAATCCACAAAGACAACCCCAGATTAGACTACTAACTGGCCTACCCTGGTAATCAGATTGCTGAAAACCCTAACTGTCATCATAGAGCCTTCATATAGTAACTGATGGAAGCAGATACAGAGAACCACAACCATGCACCAGGCTGAGCTCTGGAAGTCCAGTTGAAGAGAAGGAAGAGGGATTATATGAGCAAGGGGGATCAAGAACATGATGGGGAAATATACAGAAACAACTGAACCAAGTTCATAGGAATTCACAAACTTTAGACCAACAGCTGTGGAACCTTCATGGGACCAGACCTTCTATATGGGAGACATTTGTGTAGGTGGATCCTTTTGAGGGGCCCCTGGCAGTATGATCAGGATCTATCCCTGGTACATGAGCTGTTTTTCTGGATCCCATTACTTGTGGTGAGACTCCTTGCTCACCTTTGATGCAGCAGTGAGGGACTTGGTCCTGTCTCAACTGAATGTACCAGGCTTAGCTGTCCCCAGTGGGAGAACTTACCCTCTTAGAGGAGGGGATGAGGGATGTGTTTGGGGGACACAGGGGGAGCTGGAGGAGGCATGAGAGGGGGATCTGTGGTTGGTATGTAAAATGGATTAAAAAATTTTAATGTAATATAGTTGAAATAAAAAACAAGATCTTCATAATAGCTATCATGAATATATTCAAGGACATTAAAAGAGATATGAACACTGCCCTACTGAATGAAAAAATGGGTCAAGACAGAAATTAAGAAATAAATTGAAAACTTTCTGGAATTGTTTGGAAAGGAAGACACACATGCCCAAACTTTTGGGGCACTCTGAAGATGCTTCTAAGAGGCAACTCCATTGCACTAAATGCCTACATTAAAATCAGATAGATCTCATATTAGCAACTTATATGAAAGCTCTAGAGCAAAAATAAGAAATAACAGTTATTTGTAGTAGTAAATGGCAGAAATTAATCAATCTCAGGACTGAAATCAATAAAATATGAAATAAAACAATAAAGGGATCCGTGAAATGAAGAGTTGGTTCTTCAAGAAATACAGTAAGATTGTAAACCCTTAGCCAAACTAACTAAAAGGCAAAGAGAGAAGATCCAAATTAACAAAACTAGACACAAAAGTGAGGTTATCACAATGGATATGAGGAAATCCAGAGAATAATACTGACATATTTTTAAAATATATACCTCACCAAATTGGAAAACCTAAAAGAAATGGGTAGATTTCTTTAAATATACCCCTACCATAGTTAAATCAGGATAAGATAAGCAATTTAAACAGACCTGTAGCCCCTAAAGCAATAGTAGCAGTAATTAAAAGTTTCCTAAACAAAAAATATTTCACAACCAGATGGATGCAATATAGAATTCTACAATATTTTCAAAGAAGAATTAATAGCAATATTCTTCATATTATCCCCAAAATAGAAACAGAAGGAACATTGTCTAATTCTTTTTATGAGGCCACAGCTTCCTGCTTTCCAAACTATACTAAGACACAACAAAGAAAATTACAGACCAATTTTCCATACGAACATGAATTCAAAAATACTCCCTCAAAATCCAAGAAAACATCAAAAAGATTACCATGATCAAGTAGGCTTCATCCCAGAGATTCAGGGATTGTTATATTAAATGAAATTATATTCTATATTAAATGAAATTATATTCACAGCTTATTATATGAAAAATCAATAAATGTCATCCATCATAAAAAAAGATGAAAGAAAAACACATGATCATCTCATTAGAGGTAGAAAAGGCTTTTAACAAAATCCAGTAACCTTTATTGTATCTCTTGGAGAGACTAGATATACAAGGGACATACCTTTAAACAATCCAGGAAATTTACAGCAAGCACACAGTCAACATCTACTAGAACACAGAGCATCTCATAACTTTTCCACTAAAATCAGGAACAAAACAAGATTATCCACTCTCTCCATATCTATTCAATACAGTACTTGAGTCCTAACTAAAGCAATAAGACAACTAAAGAAGAACAAGGAGAAACAAACTGGAAAAGAAGAAAACAAAGTGTCTCTATTTTCATATGAGATGATTGTATTCATAAATGTCTGTCTTAGTCACTGTTCTGTTGCTGTGAAGAGACACCATGGTAACGCTTACAAAAGAAAGCACTTAATTGGGGCTGTCTTACAGTTCAGAGGTTTAGTCAAATTTCATCATGTCAAGAAGCATTAAATGTGGAGAAGTATAACACAAATTGCTAAAAGGTCTTATTAATAGAAAACCCTGAGCCAGATATTGGAGTGAACGCTAAAAGATCATAGAAACAGAACAAGCCACAGCCAACCTCACCTTACCAACTCCTCAACCTACACATTGAGACTTCCAGTTTATTCATGCCTTATATACCTTTCTGTGACCTACTATCTTACTTTTTTCCTAGTTCTGGGATAAAAGGCATGTGTGCTTCCCAAAAACTTTGTAGCAAAGGCAAGAGATCTCAAGTGCTAGGAATAAAGGTGTGTACCACCACACCTGGCTCTGTTTCTAGGGTGTCCTTGTCTCACAGAGATCCAAAATGATCTCTGCCTCCCTAATGATAAGATTAAAGGCATGTGCCACCATTGTCTGACTTCTATGTCTAATTTAGTGGCTGGCTCTGTCCTCTGATCCTCACTTAAGTTTATTAGGGTACACAATATGTCACTACAGAGAAGTCCAGTTGGTGCCTTCCTAGAGCCTTTACCCCTACTCACTCACATTCATAGTATTAGAAGGTACTCTGTATACTATCAGAGGGAAAGGTAAACACCAGTCCAGGTACATACACTTTGCTCTACTATGGTGACCTGCCATGCAAGATATGCTGGTGCAACAGGGCCTCAAAAGATGTGGGAGTAACCAACTGCTGTCTGATTTTATTTAAGGCTCACTGCATGAGATGGAATCCATGCCCAATTCCACTTAGGTGGTTTAAGAACTGGAGACAAGGTAGGCCATGGTTTTAAAGGAAACCAAATATTACTGTTCTGCTAAAAGAATGTAGCAATCAATTCACTCCTAACAGCATTCTGATACTCTCCTAGATCAGTGTCTTGCTCAGCCATCATCAATGAAGCTACTTCCTGAACTACCTGCAAAAAAATACAGAGACCAAAACTGAACAAGGAGATGGAAAAGAGAGGCCTGTAACAATACGACCTTAATGGGGTTTCTCCATCAAATCCTTCCCCTAGAGGCTCACTGAACTTTGTGAAAGAGGAGTTGGAAAGATTAAAAGAGCCAAATGGGATGGAGAACATCAAGGAACCAAGGCCTTCTGTTGTGACAAGGCTGATGTACATATGAACTCACAGAGACTGTGCAGTATGCACAGGGCCTATATGAGACTGAGACAGATGGGATCCCAGCAGTGAAAGAAATGGACAATAGCCCCCATCCCTAACCTAGAAGCTATCTCTAGTTGATATCTGCTTCATTTTCTTCAGTGGAACCTCACTGGGTATACAAATTACTCTTAAGGGCCAACCCAAAACAGCTCAGTAGCATACTTGACAGTCTTTTGTCTCATACTGCTTTGTCTGGGCAACTTTTTTTCTGTTTTCCTTACAAGTCTTTTCTAATTTATTACGGCTTCTGATTTTACATTTTTTATTGAAATTCCTGTGTGTATTAATGTGTGTATCTCTACACACATCTGTAGGCATTTCTTGTGCTTTTTCTTTGGCTCTGACTTTGTTTATTTAGTTTTTTGTCTTATTATGGTTTGTTTGTTTATTTGTTTTAGTTGTTTATTTGTTTTTCTGTTAAGAGAGAGAAAAGATATGGACTTGGGTAGATGAGGTGGAAAAAATTTGGAATAAGATGGGGTAGGGACCAATGATCAGGATATATTGTATGAAAAATCTACCTTTAATAAAAGAAAAGTAGGTTTAGAAAAAAGGACTGCATTGTACAAAACAAATCTATTAAAAAGCAACAAAAATAAAAACAAAAACAGGATCAGAAAACCAAGTGTGATCTATTTAACTGTGGCTGGAGGAAATGGAGCAATTCATTGCTAGTTGGAGGTGAAGAACAGCCACAGCTTCACAAGTGAGAAGAGGCAGATGTGAGGACTGGAAGAGGGCAAGAGAAAAAGAGACTATATCATGAGCACATTGGTCCACTATCTTTGAATTAAGGGGGCCATCATTTGGTTTTACTGAATGTGGAGCCTTTTTCTATCAGAGGACAACACGTGGCTTCTATGATGACAAAGGACACTAGACAAGACAGCCTTCTGTAGGGCTGTCCCCAGGCTGGAGACTAGAAATTCATTTTAGGGTCAAGCAATGGCCTCCTCCTTCGAGGCAGCTCAGAGCTGATGTTGTGAAACAAGTTTCTTGTAAGTAAAGCAGTCCCTCCTAGAGGAAGGAAGGAGGCGCCTGAGGCTCTGTCACCAGCTAAGGCTGCCTGGGGAAGACTCAGAGTGAACATGTCCTACTGCCTTTAGTTCAGCAGGGAGCTCCAAGACTGCAGCTTTTGTGAATTGTCAACCTTGCTCCTGTAAGAAACCCTTCATCTACACTCCACAGTAATCCCTCACTCATATTCCTATAAAACAGTCCAATAAACTAATTGGTTCACTAAACTGAACTTTGGTAGACACCAATCTCCCTCATGAACATTGATGCAAAAATACTCAATAAAATACTGGCAAACAGACTTCAAGAACACATCAAAACAATTATCCACCATGATCAAGTAGGCTTCATCCCAGGGATGCAAGGGTGGTTCAACATACAAAAGTCCATCAATGGAATACACCATATAAACAAACTCAAAGAAAAAAACCACATGATCATCTCATGACAAAATCCAACACCCCTTCATGATAAAGCTCTTGGAGTGATCAGGAATACAGGGAACATACCTAAACATAATAAAGGCAATCTACACTAAGCCAACAGCCAACATCAAATTAAATGGAGAGAAACTCAAAGCAATACCACTAAAATCAGGAACAAGGCAAGGCTGTCCCCTCTCCCCATACTTATTCAATATAGTACTTGAACTTCTAGCCAGAGCAATAAGACAACATAAGGAGATTAAGGGGATACAAATTGGAAAGGAAAAAGTCAAGCTTTCCCTATTTGCTGATGACATGATAGCACACATGAGTAACCCCAAAAATTCAACCAAGGAATTGATACAGCTTATAAACACCTTCAGCAACATAGCAGGATACAAGATCAACTCAAAAAAATCAGTAGCCCTCATATATACAATAGACAAACAGGCTGAGAAGGAAATCAGAGACACATCACCCTTTACAATAGCCACTAATGATATAAAATACCTTGGGGTTACTCTAAGGATGTAAAGAACCTATATGACAAGAACTTTAAGTCCCTGAAAAAAGAAATTGAAGAAGATTTCAGAAAATGGTAGAATTCTTACTTTGCTCTTCATGGGTTTCCTGGGTAAGTAGATCTTTATTCACACATCTCCTCTGAAAAGTCACACAGCTGCTTGGTGTCCAAACATGGCCATCAGAATCAAAGAAGAATTTGACAGCAGGGTGCAACGGCCTTGCTATGAACAAAACTGAATGTGTCTGACATTGTGAAATGTGCATGAACCTCTAGGTTCAAGAGCAGAATGTTAGGTTTGAGTCTGAAAAACACTCTATAGGTTTACATGTTTTAAATGCTTCCTCTCTGGATGCGGGAGCTACTTGGGAGACTGCAAGAACTTTAGAAGCCAGAATGTACAAAAGACATAAGTCACTGGGAGGAATGACTTGTCCTTCCTATCACAGTCTGCATCCTGTCTTCCAGCATGTGACCTTCATCTTCTGCTCTGTGCTCTCACTTCCACTGTATTCTGCTCAGAATCTTTATAACATAAGTCAACTATTCTTCTCCAGTTATTCTGTAAAATATTTGATCACAGTGAAGCAAAAACTAATCCAGCACATTTACTCCTCAGCATAGGCTGAAGCACTTTTTTCTACAATGATCTGCAACTATTGTAGTGGATAATCTTTCTAGGGCAACATTTGTAGGAGACACAGAGTTTCTTGTGCTCACAGATAAGCACCAGCAAAACCAGGAATATTAAACACATACGTTTTTCTTCTTAAAGGGAGAAAAGAGTAACATGTTATACACCAGAACGCTAGGAAAGGGTGTGATTTATAGCCTGGTGACTTTTGTGCTATCTGTAGGACAAAGGCCACACAGGATCCTCCACTACACCCTTAGCATGAGCTTGGTTTGTTGTCAGTAAATCTACAGAACCCATCCATATGGAAGATTCACAGGTTCTGTCAAAAGACTCTACATAGTCATGTCTTGAGCTTTATTGTGAAGATAGGATTGAATTATCACAAGAAAACTTTTTTCTCAAATTGTTCCATGCTTAAATATGCCTAAAATAAACTATCCAGTGTCAGACTATCACAGTTTGTACCAACATGTGCTACTGAGTCATGTTAAACCAGAATTTCCTACTTGTCTCCCCTGGTTTGACAATCTGCTGGTCATGAGGTTTGAAGAGCCCCCACTCCAAACCACTAACCATTGGATTTGCTTTACTGTTATTTTCTTGAAGATTTTTGCAGTGTTTTTTCAAAGATATTGGTCTGTACTTCTTCATGGAATTCAAATCTGTTCCTCACTAATTGTTAGGTGAAACTCAATAGTGATCTGTGTGATTCTGAGTTTTTCTTAGTGTAAGACTTTTAATTTTTGATTTTGGATCATTTTGGGGGGAGGAATCATTGTTTTGTTTTGTTTTGTTGGTTTTTTGAGACAGGGTTTCTCTGTGTAGCTTTGTGCCTTTCCTAGAACTCACTTGGTAGCCCAGGCTGGCCGCGAAGTCACAGAGATCCACCTGGCTCTGCCTCCCAAGTGCTGGGATTCAAGATGTGCATCACCACCACCTGGCTAGGAATCATTGTTTTAATATTTCATTTTATATATAAATCTACATGTGTCTGTATAATTGTGGGTGGGTGGTATGTCTGGCCCTCATGGAAGCCAAAAGCATGATATTCTTTTGGAACTGAAGTGTTGGGTAGCTGTGAGCTACCTAATATGGATGCTGGAACCTACTCTAGTCCTCTGCTTTTAACTTCTAGTATGCTTTTAACTTCTGAGTCACATCTTCAGCCTGATCACTAATTTGTGTCTTTATGAATTTATGATGGTGAGTGGTGATGTATACATCTCTAGGTCTGTCCATTTCTACTAGACTAACAATCTTTTATCATCTCTATGCTTATAGAACCTCTAATATTCTTTTGCATTTCATTGGTATCAGCCCTAAAGACTTTTTCACCAATGATAGTATGTATTTGAGTCACACATCACTTTTTCCTGTTAGTCTAAGTGAAAGCTTTTCAATTCAGTTTCCCTTTTTAATCCGGAGTCAGGCAAGCTACCATGTCACTAGTTGTTGTTGTTGTTGTTTTTTAAGAATCAGTTCTTTGTTTTTTTCATCTTTTTGTTTATTTGTTTGTTTCCTTTTTTTACTCATATAGTTTCCCTGAATTTAATGATACTATGGAATTTTCTTTTTTATTATTATAATTTTTAAATTATATTTGTGTTTTAATTTTACACATTAGCCATGGGTTCCCCTGTCCTGCCCCCTCCCGCCCTTGCCCCCACCTTGGCTTCTCCACCTCAAGTGGAGTTAAGAAAAACAGATACAAAAAATTGGGGGAAAGGGTTTCCAAAAGCCTCTTACCTTTCCTCCATTTTCTTAATGGAGATGGTAAACCGGTCTGTTGCAAAGTGAAGGTCCCCTGATTCATCCGTCAACATGAAACACTTCTGTCGCCTGGAGAGTGCTGTGAGCCTGGTGCTTGACAAAGGCTAATCTAGATGGAAGAGAGATCTGTGGTTTCCAGTGCTTGGATCTGCTGGCATATGAGCATCACCCCTTGGTCTCATGCTCTTCACAAGGCTGTTCTTGACAGTTAGCCTGGGCCCTATCTATCATTCTCTGGTTATGCCAACCATTCTGACTCCTCTCCCCTTGTTATTTTCAGTTGAAACAAGAGCCTAGCTATTTAAGCTAGTCTAAGTATCCATCTTTTCCCAGCAACTCTCAAGTGGTGGGACTGCAGGCAGGCCACCAACCAGCATCAATTTGTGTAATAGTGATTTGAGCTCAGGTCATCACAATTCAGGGAAAATGCTTTACCCACCTAGCAATCTCCAGGACTATCTAAGAATATTTTTATAAAGAAGGAATTCCATTTCAGCTCCTCCATATTTTTAATATGAAAGAATTTTTAAGCAAAAAGATTATTCACTGAGTTTGAATGTTAGTGTGTTAAGATGATTGGTTCATTGGTTGTCTTTCTTGTTAACCCAGAAAGAGTAGAACATGAATTACAGGAGAATTTCATTATCTCCTGATTCAGCTTTACATTTCATAGGGTAAACAGGTTAAAATCTCATTTAACAATTCAATGCATACTAAGGTTCAACTAAAATTCAAGTATTACATTTACTATGTCTAAAATACTTTAAATTATTTCTATCCCCATGTGACATTTTAGTAGATTTGTCTCCTAAGTTCAGTCACTGCTTGATCTTTGCCCTGTCAGAATTATGTGGACTTAATGCCTTTGGTTGTGGTATCACTTTTTCCTGATTTTTGTTAAAGGGATATGAAAGAAAATATGAGTATTTGTTATATATGATATGAAAGTGTGAATTTGTGAGACTTATGTAAAATTTTGTCAGTACTTGGAAGTGATGGCATGTAAGGAAAATCTGCCTCCAAATGTGAAAGTGAAAAATTCCTGAGGTAACTTGACAACAATTATAGGAGATGGATCTTTAGATTTTTGCTGCTGAATCAATTGAGAGGTCGCTGCATATATCTATCAAATTGTGGTCATGAAAAAAATGCATCAGTGCTTTTTAAGTCACTTACTTCACTTATTCAAGTAACATTTATTAGCTGGAGGTCTGCTTCAAGGGCAGCCTACAGCCAAGAAGACTACCCTTTCTGAAGACATATAAAATGAAATCTTTAATTTTAGTGAGACATAAATAGGAATAAATTAAAAGAAACTCATTAAAAATGGGACAGTTGTTCTGTGTCTATTTAGTGCTGCAATGTAAGGAAACTGGACATTTTCTGCACTGCTTTCAGGATTCTGCAGGAGAGGAAATTGATCAACAGTAGAAGACCCAAGAGTTGGTGATGCTCATACAGAATTGAGGTGAAGCCATAAGATGATCCTAGGAACACTGGAGTCACATTTGATCCACAAGTCCTGTCTTCTTAAAAGCTCAAGATGATATGTTTTATTTCATCTATAATGAGATCAGGTAGCAAGGAGGAGAGAAAGTAAGAAAATCCTCCAAAGTGATAAGGGCATTGTCTCAAAGCATATCTGTCTACCAAAAACAGAAACTGTATCATCACTCCACTGCTTCCATACTTCTCCAGGGTTCCTTAAGAAGACCATCTCCACATTGACCCTCTATAGGAGTGTCCCACAAAGGTCTCTGGAGAATCAACTAGGTCTGTCACTGATGAGGTAATGACATAGAGTTAAGAGCCAACGCAGAAATAACTGATGCTGTTGGCACAACTGTTGACAGAAAATAGAATTGACATGAAGAAAAGCCAAAGAATTTGCCCAAATTAGACTTAACCTAAAAGAGTAGGTCACCACACATGCATGAGAGCCTTCTGCAGATGAGGGTCACATAAAGCCTGTCATGCATTTCTACCTAGAACCTCAATGGTCCTGACCAACAGAGGCTGCCAAAACCCAGAAAGCCAATAAAATTATCAGCCAAATGATTGTGCTGAAATAATTAGAAAGATGCAATTCATAGCCAAGTGTTTCAGTAGCCAGCCATATCAGGCTCTTACAGGATGCTAAAAAGTAGACTTATAATTCAGAGCATAGTACATTCTATCTGACCAGTGTTTTAGATAGAATTAGTAATCAAAGTGGGGATAAAAGACAGGTAGGCAATGCTCAGAGATAATGACAATGAGCATATTCAGGCATACAGTATAAGGAGAGACACACAGGAAATGAATCTAGAGATGAAGACAAGGTGATGGAGAATTTATATAATGAGACCACTTGAGGTGGAAGTCAGCCATTGATCATTTTTAGACATAGAAGAAAACCTTGTCTATGAAGAATCTCAGTAGCAGAGAATAGTCCATTTCCTGTCAGCCCCACCATGGTATTGCATTATCAAGACAATAATTACAGTGTCCTTATCCTGGACTCTCTATACTTTGACAAAAGTCTTCTGATGACAATAGAATGTTCAGTAGTCCCAACACTCTAACCCCATATCCTAATCCACAATTGTCTTGAAAGCAGGACAAAATTCTGAGCATGCTGAATGCAGCAGGGATAGAACTCTGGCCTTATCTATGCTACTGTCATAGAACAGGGGCAGAAAACTGGAACACTCAGTAATGATTAATGGCCACTCTGACTGGAAAGGTCCATCTAAGATATAATAAGGAAATCATGATTGAGTTTTCAAGAAGGTAATGGCACCTCTTGCTAAGACATATGGAGAGATAGCCATACTTTATGAGCATGGGATGGCTATGCATACAGGAAGATTTTTTTTTATATATTGTGTCTACAATAGCCTATTTCTATTTACATGTTAGAGTGAACAGTCATGAAATATAGACTCAACAAATGAATAATGGAAGGAGGGAAGGAAGGAAGGATAGAACTCATAAAAGAGGAAAGGAAGGAAGAAAAGAGGGAAGGAGGGAGGGGGAATAAGATGGAGTCTTATTGCAGTTGAAACTTTGAGTCAATATCACAGAAATATTTTTGTTAATATGTTTAGTTCTTTAAGAAGTGTTGTCAAAAGTTTCTATCCCACAGCAGTTCCCAAATAAACACACTGAGGCTTTATTATAAATGATCTGCAAGTAGTTCAGGCTTATTAATAACTAGCTCTTACAACTTAAATCAACCCATATTTCTTATTTAAGTTCTACCACATGGCTCATGACTTGTTACCTCATCTTGTACATGTCTAGCTTCCTTGGTGTCTGCTGCCATCTCCCCTGACTCTGCCCTCCTTCATCTCAGCATCCCTAGTTTGTTTGTGCCACCAATACTTTCTGCCTGGCTACCAGCCAGTCATATTTTTAGTAAACCAATTTAATTGACAAATCTTTACAGTGTACAAAAGAATTATTTCACAGAAGAGAAGGTCATATACATATGAGCATTCTGGTTACGGTGTTTTTCAACCCTCTATTTCTTCCCTCTCACCCTTGCCAGTCTCACTTCTTTCTCAAAGTCTTCTTTTTCATATTCATGACTTTTTGTTTTGTTTTATATTTCAGAGTTTGCAACTAGCCATCTCAGCCAAGGAGCTAGACAACTAGATACAATAATTTCCCCTTTTCAGAATCTGATGTCTGCAATAGTTCAGTGGTAAGTGGCAGGGCCATGTAACCTGCTTCTCTATCCAAAGCTGACTGTTCAGAAGGCTCAACTTGTGGAGGTACAGTGCCAGTAGACACAAATGCTCTGAGTTTATGATTTATATCTCCATGTCACGCTTACAGGATGCCTTTCCACATCCCTTCTCTTTACAGTTCCTGTACTATTTCAACCTCTTCTTTATGACATTCCCTGAGCCTGAAGAGGATAATAAAATGTCCTGTTTAGGACTAAGCCTGCATCATACTTTTTTCTAAATAACTTGGAGAGATGGTTCAGGTTAATGCTGAGAGTAGCATTTGTCTGAGTTGGTTAACATCAATATTTGAAGGTGTTTTGATACTGTATCAAAGGAGATAGAAAAGAGCAGTGGGTTCCTACCAAGGAATCAAGACCTCCTCTATAATTGATTCTTGCACTAATTAACTGGACTATGCATGGATCTCTATTTTGAAAAGGACTCAAATCCAAAAAAAGGAGCAGTTGGTTACTCACATAACAGTCATGCCACTGTTGCGCCAATAGGCACATCTTTCCAGGCAGTTTGTGATTATATTTCATGCAATTTATAACTGGGTAAATAATCCACTCTTCATGATTCCTTCAGTGCAGAGTTCTTGTTCTGTGTACAGAGTTCCTCCTGTTTACAGACCTGTAGCTGAAAGTTTACCTGTGTCCTGCCTGGTCCACAGCCACTCAGACCCAAGTAAACACACAGAGGCTTATATTAATTAAAACTGATCAGTCATTAGCTCAGGATTACTGGTATAGACATCTGGCTTATGGACATGTCTACCAAGTAGGGAGATGCAGTAGAATGTGCTACACAGAGAATCTGAGGTCATAGTTTATTACTGTGTTCAATAATTAACTGTGTTTCTACCACCATTAAGGTATTTAAAGTAAATATGGGGAAGCTGGCCTATGAAGGTGAGGCAAGGCAGTGTCAGGGTAATTATTTACTGATTTCTATAAGGTCTTATTATAAACCAGTCATTACTTTCTCTAGGTAAGTGGAGTGGGGTTTTATTCTTAATTTAAATATTGGGGAGGAGAATTCATTAAGGAAATGAAAAATATACCTTTTTGTAAGCTGAGTAACACTATTAGACACAACATAAGCATTCATAAGAAACAAGAGTTTCAGCCTTGTAAGAGTAATGAGACTTTTGATTTGCATTTCCCTGATGCCTACCAATGTTGAGCAATTCCTTAAATGTCTTTTGGCCATTTGAGATTCTTCTGTTGAGAATTCTCTGTTTAGCTCTGTGGACCAGTTTTTAACTGGATTGTTCAATATGTTGATGTCTAGTATCTTGAATTCTTTATATATTTTGGAGATCAGCCCTCTGTCAGATGTGGGGTTGAATGGTGAAGATCTTTCCCATTCTGTATGCCTTTGTTTTGTCTTTTTTATTGTGTCCTTTGTCCCACAAAAGCTTCTCAGTTTTAAGAAATCCCATTTCTTAATTGTTGTTCTCAGTGTCTGTGTTACTGGTGTTATATTTAGGAAGTGGTGTCCTCTGCCAATGTGTTCAAGACTACTTCCTACTTTCTCTTCTATCAAGTTCAGCATAACTGGATTTATGTTGAGGTCTTTGATGCACTTGGACTTGAGTTTTGTGCATGGAGATAGATATGGATATATTTGCAATCCTCTACATGTTTTGACATCCAGTTATGCTAGCACCATTTGTTGAAGATGCTTTCTTTTTTCCATTGTATAGTTTTTGCTTCTTCACCAAAAATCAGGTGTTCATAGGTGTGTGGTTATTATCAAGGTCTTCAATTTGATTCCATTGGTCCATGTGTTGATTTTTATAGCAATACCAAGTTGTTTTTATTACTATAGTGCTATAGTAGAGCTTGAGGTTAGGGATGGTGATGCCTCCAGAGGTGGCTTTATTGTACAGGACTGTTTTTAGCTATCTGGGTTTTTTGTTTTTACATATGTAGGTGAGTATTGTTCTTTCCAATTCTGTGAAGAATTGTGTTGGGATTTTTATGGGGATTGCATTGAATCTGTAGATTTCTTTTAGTAAGATTACCATTTTTACTATGCTAATCCTACCTATCCATGAGCATGGGAGATCTTCCCATTTACTGATAGCTTCTTCAATTTCTTTCTTCAGAAACTGAAATTTCTTGTCATACAAGTTTTTCACTTGCTTAGTTAAAGTTACCCCAAGGTATTTTGTATTATTTGTGGCTGTTGTAAAGTGGGTGTTTCTTGACTTTCTTTCTCAGCTCATTAATCTTTTCTATTTGGAAGGGCTAATGTGGTTTTTTGAGTTAATCTTGTATCCTGCCACATTACTGAAGGTGTTTATCAGCTGTAGGATTTCCCTGGTAGAATTTTTGAGGTAGCATGTATACTATCATATCATCTGCAAATAGAAAGTTTTTCTTCTTTTCTTACATCTGTCAGAATGGCTAAGATCAAAAGCATTGTTAACAGCTTATGTTGGAGAGGATGTGGAGCAAAGTGACCACTCCTCCACTGTTGGTGGGAGTTAAAATTTATACAGTCACTTTGGAAATCAGTATGGCATTTTCTTAGAAAATAGGGAATCAATCTTCCTCAAGACCCAGATATAACACTCTTGGGCATATATCCAAGGAATGCTCAATCACACCACAAGCACACATGTTTACTATGTTCATAGCAGCATTATTCATAATAGCCAGAACCTAGAAACAACCTAGATGCCCCTCAACTGAAAAACGGATAAAGAAAATGTAGAACATATGCAAAATGGACTACTACTCAGCAGTAAAGAAAACAACATCATGAATTTAGATGAAACTAGAAAATATGATTCTGAGTAAGGTAACCCAGACTCAGAAGGATAAACATGGTATGTACTCACTTGTAAGTGATACTAGATGTAAGGTGAGAAATAACCAGACTACAACCCACTGCTCCAAAGAAGCTAGATAACAAAGTGAACCCTAAAAAGGATGCATGGATTGCCCTGGGAAGGGGAAATAGATGAGATCTTCATTAGAAAACTGGGGGTAGTGGGAGTCGATGGAGGGTAGGAGATGGGGGATGAGAACATAAGGAAATAGGATGGTCAAGCTGGAACACGGACAGAGTGGGAGAACAAGGAAAGGGATGCCTTGATAAAGGGAGACATCATGGTAACAGGGAGAAACAGAGTGCTAGGGAAGTTCAAAAGAATCCACAAGGATGATCCCACCTGAGACTATTAGGAATAGTGGAGAGGGGGGCTGAACAGGCCTACTCCAGTAACCAGATTGGTGAATACCCTAACTGTCATCGTAGTGTCTCCATCCAGTAACTGATGGAAGCAGAGATCCACAGCCAAAACCAGGCCAAGTTCCAGCAGCCCAATTTAAGAGAAGGAAGAGGGATTCTATGAGCACAGGGCATCAAGATCAATGGGGAAACATACAGAGACAATCAAACCAAACGAGTGGGAACTCATGAACTGTGGTCCAATAGCTGTGGAGCCTCACCATGAAACTGGATTAGGCCCTTTGCATAGGCAAGGCAGTTGTTTAGCTTGACCTGCTTAAGGAGCCCCTGGCAGTGGGATCAAGATTCATCCCAGCAGCATAAGTGGTCTTTTTGGAGCCCAGTGCATATGGTGGGACATCTTACATAGCCTTGGTTCAGGAGGAAGGGCTTGGACCTTCCTCAAGTGAATATACCAGGCTCTACTGACTTCCCATGGGAGGTTTTGCCTTGGAGGAGGTGGGAATGGGTGTTGATTTGGGGAGAAAAATTGGGGGTAAGAGAGGGAGGAGAGAAGCATCTGTGGTTGGTATGTAATATAAACAGAAATTTCTTAATAATTAAAAAAAAGAAAAAGAGGGATGAGTCATTTTAATATGTGTATTGGAAACTAAATGAGTGTTTCCCAAAGCCCATGAGCTGACTATTGGTCTTATTCTCATTTTACTGGTAAAGAAAAAGGGTTGAAGACAAGTTCCTTAAACTTGTGTCCATGGGGCTGGGTCACTTTGTTAGTCCTGCAGATCCAATAACCCAGTATCTTGGCCAACTACACAGAGAGAGGCAGATATCAAGAAGGAATGAGCCAATGAAATCCAAAACAAGTGGTTTTATTTTTCAGCAGATTTCTGAAATCAAGGAAGGGGATGCAATTAAATGAGTGGAGGAAATGCAAATAGAGTCAACTGATGTAGGCAGCTGAATGCATGAGCTCTCTCTTGCTTCAGAAAAGACAATCTTCACTCATCCACATTGCCAAGGACTCACCTGGCAGGCAGAGTCTAAGTAGAGAGATAACTCTATTACAGATGAGAACAGCAATAGTCTGAGGCATTCATCACATGCTCCTCCAGTCCTGCATTGTGGCTGCTTAATGAGTTGAAGGAAAACCATGAGCTATCTTTTTCTCCCTCAGGCCATCTTTGTCGTTTTATTGTCTACAGTGAATACACTTTGCATTTCTACTTATTAATGTGGTTTTGTTCATGTCCTTTCATTAAACTCAATGCACTATAAACTCTAGACTTGTGGCTGTAACAATAGCCTCCAGCACATGTGCATTAGAGAATCCCAGGCTTGATGTACAGTAATGTTGCTGAGATCACAAGGTCTAGAGCAGGTTCAATAACAGCTTCAGTAAACCGGATCTGTGTTGTAAATTTACCCATTACACAGCTATGAGAAATGTTATCTGACTGTGTTCCTGAGAAGAACCTTCACATGTATTATAGAAGGTCACCGTCAATCAAGTGGTTATAGACACTCTCAATTTCCCATCATCTGTCATCTACTGCAACATAAAGATTCTTAAAGTTTAATCTCTGCAAATGGCCACAGTTCTCACCCTCTCTTCAAACTGAATGACAGCATTTGACTTGATGCTGAAATAGAAGTGGATAGAGGTTTTTTTCAAATATCCCCTGGGTACTGGTCACTATGTGAGGATCACAGACTCCTCTTTCTCAAACCACAATGCTGATCCATTTCAGAGCCAGGTGGAGCCAGGGAGATGAGAAAAGTTCTCTCCAGGTGTGTCAAGGCCTAACAAACTTCTTCTCTCCTTTTAGTCCCTCTTCATACATACAGAAACATACCCCATGGCGTAATTAATTCAAAACACCAATACCTATGTACTCCCATTTTATTCACTTCCTTCCATTCTCAAGGTAGCTATGGTGGCAGTAAAATCATTCCACAAAAGTGACAATTCATAAGAAGACACAATCAAACTGGTAGAAGATAATAGAAAAACAAAGTTTGTCAATTGTGGTAGAGAAAGTTCTTGGAAATACACACTTTGTAAAGACTCCAGAAAGGCATAAACTATTACATCTTCTGTTAGTATCTTACATTTTCTCTTCACACTCTTCAGAATCCTGGGAAAAGTTATCACTGGGCCGTGTCAATGGATTCACAGCTAGGCTGAATTCTCACTTTACATAGGTACAGTCACACACTGACAGTAGTCAGGAAGAGAGCAGCTTAGTGGTGCATATGTTGTTTTCTTTGCTTTGTTATTAATTCTTTCTCTTTTGTCTCAGTTTCACTCTGTCTGATGCTGTCTATCTGTCTGTCTCTCTCTTTCTTCTCTCTTTCTCTCTGTCTCTCTCTCTCTGTGTCTGTGTGTGTGTATGTGTGTGTGTGTGTGTGTGTGTGTGTGTGTGTCTGTCTGTCTGTCTGTCTGTCTGTCTGTCTGTCTGTTAGTCCCTGAATTGACAGTGCCATAAAAACCCTGCCTGAGTAAAGCAACACTACCTTCCCAATGGCTTGATCCCACAACCCCGGGTATCTACAAGCAATTCTGAATTCTTATAGATTCTCTCCATTCCTTTGGTTCTTGTAATAGTAATGCTTCTCTGCTAAAATATGCCACATGTTTCTCTCATCCCTCCCTATATCTTGGTGAAGAGAATGCATTGAAGATATCTCAGTTACCCTTTTATTTCCTGACTTCTCTTTCTGGAGGCGAAAACAGATAAGAGGCATATCATGGAAAATAGCAGTGAATAACAAAATCAAATAAGCCTACGTACATTACAACAGTAGAATTTTGGCTTCTGTGACCTCATCTCCTCCTAAATCCCAGCATGGCCAGATTAACTGTGGACAGTCTCATGCAGCTGGAGGAAATGGAGCGATTTGTTTAAGCTTGCTAGCTGGAGGTGAAGAACAGTGATAGCTTCACAGAAGGAGAGAACAGGCAGATATGGAGACTGCAGAACCAAGAGATTAAAAAAAACATATCATGAGCACATGAGATCACTATCACTAAATAAGAGGCCCAGGACATCACATCAACATCAGGTTCTTACTGAGTAAGGAACCTCCATAAGCAGGACAGCACATGGGCTTCTATGGTGCCTGAGGACACCAGATAAGACAACATCTTCCTTAGGGCTGTCCTCACTCAGAAGACAAAAGTTCATTTTAGGGTCAAGTAATGGCTCCTATTTTCAAGCAGCTCTGGGTTGCTCCTGTGAAGCAAGTTCCTGCTAATGGAAGCAGTCCCTCCTAGAGGAAGGAAAGAAGCTCCTGAGGCTCTCTGACCTGATGAGCCTGTCATGCATGGTAGCCTTTTTAAGGTGCACATGTCCCTGTGTTATCCTTGCTCCTGTAGAGCCCTTCATCCACACTCTGCTAGTAATTGCTCACCCATACTGCTGTAAAGTCACTCCAGTGAAGCAATTGTTTCACCACACAGTACTTGGGTAGAATTTTTACTTGTTCTTCATTGGTTTCCTGGGTAAGTAGATTTTTATTCACATCTCCTCTGAAAAGTCACACAGCAGCTTGGTGTACAATCATGGCTAAGATATTCAAGAAGCAGAATCAGAGCTGGGTGCATAGGCCCTTCTGTGAACATTACATCTGACATTCTGAAATGCACATGACCCTCTAGGGTCAAGAGCAGAATGTTAAGGTTTAAGTATGGAAAACACTCTATAGGTTTAGATGCTTTAAATGCTTCTTCTTCAAAGGCAGGAACTAGTTGGGGAGATCACAGAAACTTTAGAAGCCAGAATGTACTAAAAATGTAAGTCACTAGGAGGAATGACTTGTCCTTCCTGTCACAGTCCTGTGACCTTCATCTTCTGTTCTGTGCTGTCATTTCCATTGTATTCTGCTCATGTGCATAGACCAAAACCTCATAACATAATATTAGTAAACCATTCCCCTCTAGTTATTCTGTAAAATATTTTATCACAGTGAAGCAAAAACTGATCCAGCACATTTACTCCTCAGCATATGCTGAAGCACCTTTGTTCTACAATTATCTATGATTATTATAGTGAATAATATTTCCAGGATAACATTTGTAGGAGACACAGAGGTTCTTGTTCTCACAGATAAGCACTGGCAAAACCAGGAATATTAAACACAAACAATTTTCTTCTTAAAGGAAAAAAAAACAGCAATGTGTTATCTACCAGAAGGCTGGCAGATGATGTGGTTAGTAGCCTGGTGACTTTTGTGCTTTCTATAAGACAAAGTCCACACAGGATCCTCCACTACACCCTTAGCATGAGCTTGGTTTTTCATCAGTCAATCTATAGAACCCATCTGTATGGAAGATGTCACAGGTTCTGTCAAAAGACTTTCTATGTAATCATGTCTTAAGCTTTATTGTTAAGATAGGATTGAATTAATTACCACCAGGGAACTTTTTTCCCAAATTGTTCCATGCTTAAATATGCCTAAG
Source organism: Onychomys torridus (assembly GCF_903995425.1). Lineage (NCBI taxonomy): Eukaryota > Metazoa > Chordata > Mammalia > Rodentia > Cricetidae > Onychomys > Onychomys torridus. Next base: position 33,248,890 of record NC_050443.1, read on the forward strand.
ATAAACTACCCAGTGTCAGACTATCACAGTTTGTACCAACATGTGCTACTGGAAATGTTAAACCAGAATTTCCTACTTGCCTCCCCTGGTTTGACAATCTGATGGCTATGAGGTTTGAAGAGCCCCCACCCACAGCCACTAACCATTGGATTTGCTTTACTATTATTTTCTTGAAGATTTTTGCAAGTGTTTTCTTCAAAGATATTGATCTGTAGTTCTTTATGGAATTCGTGTCTGTTCCTCCCTAATTATTAGATGGAACTGACAGTGATCTGTGTGATTCTGAGTTTTTATGGGACTAAGAATTTTAACTGTTGATTCAGGATCATTTTGTTGTTATTTTGTTTTAATATTTCATTTCATGTATAAATCTGTGTGTGTCTGTATAATTGTGTGGAGGGTAGTATTTCTGGGCCTCATGGAAGCCAGAGAGGGATGACATTCTTTTGGAACTGAAGTTTCAGGTAGCTGTGAGCTACCTGGTATGGATGCTGGAACCTACAGAGTAGTATGTGCTTTTGAGTCACATCTCCAGCCTCATCACTAATTTGTGTCCCCATGAATGTATGAGGGTGAGTGGTGATGTATACATCTCCAGGTCTGTCCATTTCTACTAGGCTACCAATCTTTTATGGTCTATATGCTCATAAGAATCTCAAGTATCCTTTTGTATTTCATTGGTATCAGCCCTGAAGACTTTTTCACCAATGATAATACGTATTTGAGTCCTACACAACTTTTTCTAAATTAGTGTAAGTGAAAGCTTTTCAATACAGTTTCTCTTTTTAATCTGGCATCATGCAAGCTACCATGTGCTACTTGGTAGCTTGCTCTTATTTTTAAGAAGCAGTTATTTGTTTTGTTCATCATTGTTTTATTTTCATCTTTACTTCACTCATGTCTTCTCTGATAATTATTACATATTCTCTTCTACTAATATTTATTTTGGTTTTCTATCTTGTTTCCTAGCTCCTTGAGAAGTTCAGATAATTTTTCATTATTTGCTTAATTGGAAAATGCATTAAGTCCAACTTGAAAAGTCCTCATAGTCTTTAATAGTCCCAACACAGTTTAAAATTCCAAAATCTCTTCTGAGACTTGAGGCAATCTCCTAATTGTAAACCTTTCATCAAATCAAAATGCAAATTATATATTCCAACATACAAAGTCAGATAGCATACATTATCATTACAGAAGGGAGATATTGGAGCATAAAATACTGGGCAAAAAAATTAAAATTCAGCAGGGAAAACAACAAATCCTATAGCTCCACATCTTGATGTCAGAAGGCTGAGGTGGCTCTGCCCTTCCAGCTTTGATGACTTCAGCACACTTCTCTCTCTAGGACTGGTTTTACCTACTCTATGTAGCTCCTCTTGGCAGGTATCCCACAGTTCTTTAAACTACAACATCTTGGGGTCTCCAGCTAAATCAAGGTTCACTTTCACAGCTTCACACAATGTCCTCTCCAGGACTCAATGCAGGGAGTCCCCTGCCACACACCTGTCTTCAGTGGCTTTCTTTAACCATGAAAGAAGATTCCATGACCACTTTACTCTTGAATCCATCTTGACTCAAAGGCCAGAACCACATGGCTGTTGCTGCCAAGTTGTATATTCTGCTTAGAATAGAAACTGACCTCTTCCTTGAATTACATTTACATAAGCTTTAATTTGTTGATTTCATTTGTTGAATATGTTTTCCTTTGTTTTAGAAGAGACTTTAGACACTGGATTTTTGCCAGTTCGAAGTTTAGCTGGATTCTTGCCCTGAGAGCAGTACTCCCTTTATTCCATGGCACATCAGGCCTTTCTTTAAACTATTATCTCTTTGAGCAAAAGAATTGTTTCCAACATTAAATTTCCTGATTATCTTTTGTTTTCATTTTACATTTTGTATTTCTTTTTGTCCTGCTTAATCTTTTTCATTGTACACCTAACATTCTTTGCCAACAAAAGTAGTCCCTAAATCTTTCATTTAGACTCACGCAGATACTTAGGCCAAGAGCAAAAAGCAGCAACATTCTTTCCAAAATATCACAGCATTAGTCACTAGCACAGATGCTGATTAGGAGATGTAAGAGAGTGTTTTATATTTTGACTGGATTCTGAGTCCTGTAGCCACAAAAACTTAAGAAAGTTTGTTGATTTATTTCCTTTGATCTGTGCATATTGCACTCTCTTAACTGCACTTCAATTGAAATTAGCACATATTTCATCTTTAGAATTGAAATAATATTCTATAGAAAGAGTTACTAAAATAAGCATAATTCAAGTAGTAAATGCTGTGTGGCCTCTTGGGAATGGCATAAATTTAAAACAGGTTTGATTTCAAGGGAACCTAGTTATACTCATTGAAACTTGATTGGAAATTTGTATGAGAGATTAAAAGACAGAGATTGGGTAAATCATGGCAAAAACAAGAGAGGAAAGAGAAAAGACTTGACCATGGAATGCTAAGCAAGGAACTGTGGAAGGACCCAGTGGAAGACAGTCTCTCCTCTCTTTCAGTTGTACATGGATGTTAATGGACGTCATTACAAAACCTGACTGCACTCATCCTATGCTAAAAGTGAAAGACACAGTGAGCTTGAAGATATGGACTTCATTGAGTGAACAGAGATTTAACACAGACTTCTCTTGAGAATGTATATTTGTTTACTTAGAAATTTATATAAGAAAGACATTTCTCCATAATTCCTCTAAAATCTACAAAAACTAATAGGGACTTGGATTATAATATTTTATAATAATATAGTATTATATTATAAATATAATCAGTATTTAACACTTCAAACATTGAGAAAAGGGTTGGTTTAAAACAGGAAATATTTGCAAATTATAACATAGATTTAACTACTGTCAAGTTCAGTAACCAAAAAAAAATGCAACTCTTTACTCCATTTCCTTGACCCTTCTACAGGTGGAGGGATTTGTCAATAGTGGTCAATAGCTCTCCAGGACCCCGTTATAGAAGGCTCCAAGGAGTCCCATCAAAAGGAGATGATGAAGCCCTGAGCAAGATAGCTCCAGAAATACTGCAGTCTGTATTTGTATAAGTCCAGTGTCAACCAACTTCCAGAAGATTGACTACTTCCTCAAGTGATTTAACTTCAGATCATCACTAAACAAAGTTATGAAGATGCCATAAAGTGATAAGGACAAAGTTGTTTCTCAAAGCTACTTTTGAATGATCAAAGCAGCTCATAGTCACTGCCAGACTGTTTTCATTCCCCTAGATCTTCCTGAAGAATCTACCCCTCCACTTTCTTCCTCCACAGGAGTGTCCTGCATGGCTCTCTGCAGAAGTAGCTTGATAGTGTTTCTCTGGAACCTACGATTCCTAATAGAGCCAACAAGGAAGTAAATGATGGGATTGGTACAGCTGTTTAAACAGGACAGACATATTGTTACTGGATAAAAATCACAAAGCACTACAGATTGAAAATTGCCAATCCATTCTAAGAGGAACCAGTAGATCCCATAGGGCAAACCACAGAGCAGGAAGACCAGCACTGTGCACACAATGGTCACATACAGCCTGGTCACAGGAATCCTGTGTGAGCCACAGAAGATAGTAACCATTAAGGCCAGACTGGACCCCAAGAGAACCACAAATAAAACCATTAGCCATGCAGCAGTGATGAAATCAAATACCTGACACCAACTAAGGCCAAGACTATCAAATAGGAAGCCACATTCCTTTCCTTCCAGGACACTCAACAACAGGGACAGAAACCAAAGCAGAGTACATATAACCGTTGATGTGTGCCTTGGGCGATGGCAGCGATACCAGATAGGCCACATGACAGATAGGCTTCGTTCAAAGCTAATGGCACTGAGGATGCTCAGGCCACAAAGATAAGCAAAGTTTAACACAACAAAACAAAAAGAAGGAATGTCAATGATCTTGGAGTAGCAGATGACCAAAATAATATGAAGACAAAGTACAATTTGAAAGCATATGAAGAGAAAGTCAGCCACAGCCAGGTTGAGGATATAGACAGAGAAGGCATTCCTGTGCATGTGGAATCCCAAAACCCACAGCACTATGGCATTTCCAACCAGTCCAACTAGGCCAATGATGAGGGAAAGAGAAGTCATGGTACAGGACAAGATGTCACAAAATGAAATTCCAGTTTGGTTGCTTCCATTCAGTGTTGTGAAGTTAATCTGCAAGTCTGGAATACTTGAATCAACTCTTAGGAGTTCTTCAGTCCTGTAAGTGGAAAGAAAAAGAAGATATGAGCACATGCTGTATATTCTTTGAATCTCATGACATCTTGTTCTGTTGAACAGCTGACCTGGCTCATTAGGAGAAGAAACAGAATTGTAGAGATTTAGTAATTTATCAAAACTAACATATATGGAGCCTTAATTTAAGTTCAGTTTGTATTTTTTTCAGCTATCTACAAACCATGTTCTGTACTAATATGAGAATAATTGGTTGCCCCAATATATACACTCAGTGTCTTGGTCTGTGTCAGAAAGAAATAGAACTCTGAAGCCAATTTTCTTTCTGTCACTGGGCAGGAACCTCTCCTTTGCAGGAACTTGGAAGCCAGAAGCCCGACTAACAGCTGCTCTTAGGCCTGGCAGGGGAATTCTATCAACTAGGAAAATATAGAAATTATGAATGAGAGTCATGGAGAGAAGGCCAAGTCCTACTAAGACCAGTATGAAAAGAACCAAACCTACAGACTAATGTGACTCAGTCACCATTTCAGATTTGAAACTAGAAAGCATGAAAGCCTTTGAGGCCATTAAGCACTTTTCTGTTGTCTGTTGCTATATCACAAGTGTCCATCTCTCCAGAGGGGCTCAGTGACTAGGGGGGAATTTTCACTAGACAATTGAATAAATGAATCATAAACTGAACAGTGGCTCAAATATTTCAGAACAAGTTTAGTACTACTAAATGTACAGAAATTGTCATTGCTGATGAATCTGTCAATGGGAACCTGTCTCTAGTGTGCTTGGAAGAATGGCATATGGTAGAGAGATGGCTAATGATGATCTTTGTCATTCTCAACCTGGGATTGTCAAATTATTAGTTGTAATGAGAACCCACAACAGTGGTTTTCAACCTGTGGGTTGTGAGACTTTTGGGTAAATTTGTAACAATGAATGTATATCAGATACTTACATTTCATGACAGTAGCAAACTTACAGTTATAAAGGAGCAGCAAAAAATAATTTTATTATAAGGGCTACAACATGAGGAATTATATTAAGAAGGCTGAGAACCTCTGACCTTGAAGAATTAGGCATAGGATTCTGAGATTGAGTTTCCAGCACTCTTCAGGAGGTAAAAGTTTAATATTGAGAAACATAGAGAGAAGAAAAGAAGTGGAAATGGTACTAACTAGAGGGTATTGTGACACAGAAGAAACTACAGGGCTTAAAGACATTAACAGTCTCAAGGAGGGGGATAGAAACTCCTCTACCAGCCATGTTGGCTTACTTGTGGACTATCAGTACTACAGAGGCTAAGGCAGAAAGAATCCTATGAATTAAAAACAGTCTGAGCTACATAGTGAGTCCAAAAAAGCCTGGGTTGCAAGAGAAAGCATGCAAGAAAAAAGAGAAAAATATAAGGAATGTGAGACTCAATTTGGAGACCCAACCTAAGAATACTGTGTTCAAATGATAGGAATGAGATGCAAACTAAAGTATAGAAAAGAAATTCCATGAACTAGCACAAGGGTTTTCCTTGATCTACAGGAGGACATGGATATTCAAACCAAGGAGATGTTCCAAATGGACATGACAAGAAATGAATCCATACACAACAAACTGTCCTGAGAAGTGAAAGGAATAGATGACACATGAAGAATGCTGGTGATGACTTCTGAAATGGCATATGGCACTTTACATGCAAAATGAAATATTTCAGAAAAACAGCAGATTTCTAAAGCTGGGAGACAGAGGAAAGGCGTGTTCCACATCCTGAGAACAAACAACTGCCAATCAAGCTGCACAGCCTTCTTGGAATAAAACATTAGGAACTTTTCTCTTGTGTGTTGATATATTACAAACAAAACCAAAAGTGATGAACTGGGAAAGGATCTAGTAGGGATGGAGAAAGAAGTTGAAAAGGATGAGATGGATGTAAGAGAGGGGAGGGGAGGGGAATCAGAGTATGATGAATATAGAAATCAAATAATCAAATAACAAAATTAATCAATGAATGAAATTAGTTTGTATATCTAGGGAAGCACAACTACACCTACATCCACAGTAACACCAGCTCATGGTTCAGATGACTATTATTGTTCATACATTTCCACACTCCATGTGGTTTTCTTAGATTGGAGTTGTGTTTAACATTTTCTGTAACATTCCCTAAAAATGTACATTACTGATAAGTTATACTTAACTCTGTTCTTCTCAGTTACTCATTTTTAGATCATTTTTCTACTGAGAGAAGTACAAATGGATGGAAGATTTCTGTTACAGGAAACACAGGTGACTGAGTTTCTGACAGAACTGTACTTTTAGACACAGAGCCTGTACCCATACAAATGCCATGTCAAAGAAAGTGGCAGGAGTCTCACAATGACAGAACAATTGCATAGCTGAGATGAGAGCAGAATAAGGAGAATTTACAAGAAGTGGTCACTGCTTTGATTTACAGGATTCTAATCTCCCAAAATCAAGTTTGCCTGTCCACACTGCTAAAGAATGACTTCCCATGTCTTTAGGAACACCTGGGACTCCTTGGCTTCTCCACCTCAAGGTATAGTTATATGATCACAGACTAAGAAAAACAGATAAAAAAATTTGGGGAAAGAGTTTCCAAAAGCCTCTTACCTTTCCTCCATTTTCTTATTGAAGGTGGTAAACTGGTCTGTTGCAAAGTGAAGGGTCCTCTGATTCATCCGTCAACATGAAACACTTCTGTCGCCTGGAGAGTGCTGTGAGCCTGGTGCTTGACAAAGGCTAATCTAGATGGAAGAGAGATCTGTGGTTTCCAGTGCTTGGATCTGCTGGCATATGAGCATCACCCCTTGGTCTCATGCTCTTCACAAGGCTGTTCTTGACAGTTAGCCTGGGCCCTATCTATCATTCTCTGGTTATGCCAACCATTCTGACTCCTCTCCCCTGTTATTTTCAATTGAAACAAGAGCCTAGCTATTTAAGCTAGTCTAAGTATCCATCTTTTCCCAGCAACTCTCAAGTGGTGGGACTGCAGGCAGGCCACCAACCAGCATCAATTTGTGTAATAGTGATTTGAGCTCAGGTCATCACAATTCAGGGAAAATGCTTTACCCACCTAGCAATCTCCAGGACTATCTAAGAATATTTTTATAAAGAAGGAATTCCATTTCAGCTCCTCCATATTTTTAATATGAAAGAATTTTTAAGCAAAAAGATTATTCACTGAGTTTGAATGTTAGTGTGTTAAGATGATTGGTTCATTGGTTGTCTTTCTTGATAACCCAGAAAGAGTAGAACATGAATTACAGGAGAATTTCATTATCTCCTGCTTCAGCTTTACATTTCATAGGGTAAACAGGTTAAATTTCTCATTTCAACAATTCAGTGCACACTAAGGTTCAACTGAAATTCAAGTACTACATTTACTACGTCTAAAGTACTTTAAATTTTTAAATTATTTCTAACCCCATGTGATATTTTGGTAGATTTATTTCCTAAGTTCAGACACTGTTTGATCTTTGCCGTGTCAGAACTATGTGGACTTAATGCTTTTGGTTGTGGTATCACATTTTCTTGATTTTTGTTAAAGGGATATGAAAGAAAATATGAGTACATGTTATATGTGAATTAAAACTGTGAATTTGTGAGACTTATGTAAAATTTTATCAGTACTTGGAAGTAATGGCATGTAAGGAAAATATGCCTCCAATGTGAAAGTGAAAAATTCCTGAAGTAACTTGACAACAATTATAGGAGATGGCTCTTTAGATTTTTGCTGCTGAATCAATTGATTCTGCATATATCTATCAAATTGCAGTCATGAAAAAAATGCATCAGTGCTTTTTAAATCACTTACTTCACTTATTCAAGTAACATTTATTAGCTGGAAATGTGCTGCAAGGGCTGCCTACAGCCAAGACTACCCTTTGTTGAGGACACATAGAATGAAATCTTTAATTTTAATGAGACAGAAATTGGAATAAATTAAAAGAAGCTCATTAGAAATGGAACAGCTGTTTGGTGTCTATTTTGTGCTTTGCCCTGAGGAAACTGGGCATTTTCTGCACTGCTTTCAGGATTCTGCAGGAGGGAAATTGGTCAACAGTAGGGACAGTAGAAGACCCAAGAGTTGGTGATGCTCATACAGAGTTGAGGTAAAGCCATAATTAGATGATTCTATGGACACTGAAGCACATTTAATCAACAAGCCCTATCTTCTTTAAAGCTCAAGAGGATATGTTTTATCTTATCTATTATGAAATCAGGGAGCAAGGAGGAGAGAAAGTAAGAAAATCCTCCAAACTGATGAGGGCATTGTCTCTCAAAGCATATCTGTCTATCCAAAGCAGAGATTTTATCACCACTCCATTGCTTCCATGCCTCTCCAAGGTTCCTTAAGAAGACCATCTCGGTTAGCTTGAACTATTTATTAGGCCCTCAGGCAGTAGGTCCAGGACTTGTGCTTAGTGCATGAGCTGGCTTTTTGGAACATAGGGCCTATGCTGGGACACTTTGCTCAGCATAGGTTAAGGGAGGAGGGGACTGGGCCTGCCTCAACCAAATCTACCAGGCTGAGCTGAATCCCAAGAGGAATCCTTACCTTGGAAGAAGTAGGAATGAGGGGCTTCATTGAGAGAAGGGGGTGCGGTAGGATAAGGGAAGACAAGGGAATCCATGGCTGATAATTAATTATAAAATTTTTTTAAAAAGAAAGAAAATTGTCTCGTTCAAAAATGAAAGACCATCTCCACATTCACACTCTATAGGAGTGTCTTACAAAGGTCTCTGGAGAATCAACTAGGTCTGTCACTGATGAGGGGATGACTTAGAGTTAAGAGCCAACACATTAATAACTGATGCTGTTGGCCTTCTGTTGACAGATAATAGAATGGACATGAACAACCAAAGAATGTGACTAAATCAGACTCAACCTAGAAGTGTGGGGCACAACAAATGCATGAGAGCACTCTGCAGATGAGGAAGAGCAGCATCCTGAGCATGAGGGTCACATAAAGTCTGTCATGCATTTCCAACTGGAACATCAATGATCCTGACCAACAGAGGCTGCCAAAACCCAGAAAACCAATAAAATAATCAGCCACAGGGTTGTGATGAAATAATTAGACAGATGCAATTCATAGCCAAGTGTTTCAGTATCCAGTCATATCAGGCTCTTACAGGATGCTAAGAAGTAGAGCTATAATTCAGAGCAGAGTAAATTCTATCTGACCAGTGTTTTAGATAGAATTAGTAATCAATGTGAGAATAAAAGAAAGGTAGGCAATGCTCAAAGATAATGACAATGAGCATATTCAGGTATACAGTATAAGGAGAGACACACAGGAAATGAATCTAGAGATGAAGACAAGGTGATGGAGAATTTATATAATGAGACCACTTGAGGTGGAAGTCAGCCATTGATCATTTTTAGACATAGAAGAAAACCTTGTCTATGAAGAATCTCAGTAGCAGAGAATAGTCCATTTCCTGTCAGCCCCACCATGGTATTGCATTATCAAGACAATAATTACAGTGTCCTTATCTTGGACTCCCTATACTTTGACAAAAGTCTTCTGATGGCAATAGAATGTTCAGTAGTCCCAACATTCTAACCCCATATCCTAAGCAACAATTGTCTTGAAAGCAGGACAAAATTCTGAGCACGCTGAATGCAGCAGGGATAGAACTCTGGCCTCATCTATGCTACTGTCATGGAACAGGGGCAGAAAACTGGAACACTCAGTAATGATTAATGGCCACTCTGATTGGGAAGGTCCATCTAAGATATAATAAGGAAATCATGATTGAGTTTCAAGAAGGTAATGGCACCTCTTGCTAAGACAGATGGAGGGATACCCATACTTCATGAGCATGGAATGGCTATGCATTACAGGAAGATGTTTCATATGTTGTTTACTACAAGAGCCTATTTCTATGTACATGTTAGAGTGAACAGTCATGAAATATAGACTCAACCAATGAATAATGGAAGAAGGGAAGGACTGAATAATAGAATTTCAAAAGGAGGGAAGGAAGGAAGAAGTGAGTAAAGGAGGCAGTGAAGGAACAAGATGGATTCTTATTGCAGTTAAAAATCTGAAACATTATCATAGAAATATTTTTGTTCTCCCTTTCTGTTCTTGATCCAGCTGGGATCTCCTGCTCCCCTAAGCTTTCTTTCCCTCCAGTCTTGCCCTTCATTACTCCTACTGTCATCTGGGTTGTTCATGTAGATCTCATCCATTTCTCTGTCATTGGGTGATCCCTGTGTCTTTCCTAGGGTCCTGTTTTCTAGGTAGCCTCCCTGGACTTGTGTAGCAGTCTAGACATCTTTCTTTTACATCTAGTATCCTCCTATGAGTGAGTACATACCATGTTTGTCCTTCTGAGTCTGGGTTACCTCACTCAGGATGATTTTTTCTAGATCCATCCATTTGCCTGCAAACCTCATGATGTCATTGTTTTTCTCTGCTGAGTAGTACTCCATTGTGTATATGTACCATATTTTCTTTATCCATTCTTCAGTTGAAGGGAATCTAGGTTGTTTCCAGGTTCTGGCTATTACAAACAAACAGACCATGATAAATGAAGACCACATGAGAACAGGAATAGGCAGAGTGCTCGAGAGGTCCCCAGAAATCCACAGTGATATATCCTCTGTAGACTGCTGGCAATGGTCGAGAGAAAGCCTGATCTGACCTAGTCTGGTGATCAGATGACTAAACACCCTAACAGTCATCTTGGAGCTCTCATCCAATAACTGATGGAAGTGGATGCAGAGATTCTCAGCCAGGCCCCAGGTGGAGCTCCAGGTGTCCAATTGTCGAGAAAGAGGAGGGATTGCAAGAGCGTGAATTGTTGAATCCAAGATTGCAAAAAGCACAGGGACAAATAGCCAATTGAATGGAAGCACATGAATTATGAACCAATGGCTGAGGAGCCCCCAGCTAGATCAGGCCCTCTGGATAAGTGAGACAATGGAATAGCTCGAACTGTTTGGGAGGCATCCAGGCTGTGGGACTGGGACCTGTCCTTAGTGCATGAGCTGGCTGTTTGGAACCTTGGACTCACACAGGGTCACTTTGCTCAGTCTGGAAGGAGGGGACTGGACCTGCCTGTATTGAATCCACCAGGTTTAAATGAATCCCCAGGGGTGTTTTGGTCCTGGAGGACATGGGAATGGAGGGGAGGGGCTGGGGGGAAGTTGGGGGCAGGAGGGGGGAGGACAGGAGAACCCATGGCTGATGTATAAAATTAAAACACATAATAATAATAAAATAAATTTTAAAAAAGAAATATTTTGTTAATAAATTTAGTTTTTTGAGAAGTGCTAGAAGAAGTTTCTGTCCTACCAGCAGCACTCAAATAAACACACTGAGGCTTCTATTAATTATAAATGCCTGGCCAATAGCTCAAGCATATTAATAACTACCTCTTACTACTTAAATCAACCCATATTTTTTTATTTATGTTTTACCACATGGCTCATGGCTTGTTACTTCATTTTGTACATGTCCTGCTTTCTTGGTGTCTGCTAGCATCTAACCTGACTCTGCCCTTCTTCATCTCAGCAACCTTAGTTTGGTTGTCCCACTAATACTTCCAGCCTGGCAACCAGCCAGTCAGATTTTTATTAAACCAATTTGAGTGACAAATCTTTACAGTATACAAAAAAATTATTCCACAGCAGAGAAGGTCATAAATAGATGATCATTCTTTTTTGTTTATTTGTTCGTTTTTCAAGACAGGGTTTCTCTGTGTGGCTTTACGCCTTTCCTGGATCTCCTCTGTAGACCAGGCTGGCCTTGAACTCACAAAGATCTGCCTGCCTCTGCTTCCTAAGTGCTGGGATTAAAGGCGTGTGCCATCACTGCTCAGCAATCACTCTTGTTATGTTCCTTTCCAACCCTCTATTTCTTTCCTCTTATCTTTGCCAGTCTCACTTCTTCCTCGCAGATTTCTTTTTCATATTTATGAATTCTTCTTTTGTTTTATGTTTCAGAGTTAAATTAGGATAATCTGTGATAATCTGTGTGACCACTGGTTTGAAACTAGTCATGTTAGCCTAGTTTGCTCCAAGGAGATAGAAAACTACATACAATAATTTCGCTTCTTCCAGAATCTGATGTCTGCCAATAGTTTAGTGGCAAGTAAGCCCCTTCTCTATCCAAAGCTGACTGTTCAGTGGGCCCAACTTGTGGAGGTAAAGTGTCAGTAAACACAAATACTATGAGTTTATTACTTACACTTCCTTGTCAGGCTTATAGGATATCATATAATCACAGCCCTTCTCTATCTTCTGTTCTTATATTATTTCAGTCTCCTCTTTGTAACATTCCCTGAGCCTTAAGAGGGTAGTAAAATGCCTTGTTTAGATACGAGCCCTACATCATACTTTATTCTGATTAACTTGGAGCTACTTCTCAGATTAAGACTGGGAGTAGCATTTGTCTGAGTTGGTAAACATCAGTATTTGAAGGTGTTTTGAAACTATGTCAAAGGAGATAAGAAAAAGTAGTTGGTTCCCACCAAGGGATCAAGACCTCCTCCATCACGGATTCTTGCTCTGATTCACAGCATGGATCTCTATTTTGGAAAGGACTCAAATCCAACTAGGGAGCAGTTGGTTACTCAGAAAACAGTCATGCCACTATTGCATAAACAGGAACATCTTGCCTGGCAGTTTGGGATTATATTTCCTAGAATTCATAACTGGATAATTAACCCACTCCTCATGATTCCTTTGGTGCAGAGTTCTTGTTCTGTATACAGAGTTCCTCCTGTTTGCAGATGTAGCTAATATCGGTCATGAGCATGGCTACCAAGCAGTGAGATGCAGTAGATGATGCTACTGAGAATCTAAGGTCATAGTTTATGAATATTTTCAGTAATGAACTGTGACTCTGCCACTATTGAGGTGCTTAAAGCAAATGTTTGGAAGTTGATCTATGAAGGTGAGGCAAGGCATGTCAGGGGTAATTATTTATTTATTTCTGTAAGGTCTTATTACAAACCAGCCATTACTTTCCCTAGGTGAACTGAGTGGGAATTTACTCCCAATTTAAATATTGGGGAGGAGAATTCATTACAGAAATGAGGGGAAATGAAAATGGGCCCAGTGGTATGCTGAGAAATACTATTAGAGACATAATTAGCATTCATAAGAAACAATAGTTTCAGCCTATTGAATGTAAAGAGTCACTTAAATTTGTATATTGGAAGCTGGTGAGTGTTTCCCAAAGCCCATGAGGTAACTACTGATCATATTCTCATTTTACTGCTAAGCAGACAGTGTTGAAGACACGTTGCATAAACTTGTGTCCATGGGGCTGTGTCACTTTGTTAGCCCTGCAGATCCAATATTCAGGTATCTTGGCCAACTACCATGGACAGGAAGGCATCAAGAAGAAATAAGCAAGTCAAATCCAAAACATAGGTGTTTTACTGCCAATTTCTGAAATCAAGGAAGAGGATCCAATCAAATCAGTGGAGGAAATGTGTCACGACCACCTCGACCAGCAAGGAAGATGCAACACCAGGCTCTTCTTTCAGCAGTTTACTCAGGAACCTTGAACAATCTTCTGACCCTGGGGAAAGCCCGCCCACAACCTAAATAGTCCCTGGGTGGCCAACCCCAGCCTGCCATGTGGGCACTGCGGATAGGTCCAGGTTCACGGAAGCAAGCCAGATCCTAGGACCAAGCCAAATATGGAGTTGTTTACTCCAGAGAGCACTCACCATTGGGAAGGTGGGGGCGGAAGCCGGCGCCATCTTATGGGTGCAGCTGTGTGCAGCTCTCTACAGAAAAACAAATGGAGTCAACTGATGTAGGCAGCTAAATGCATGAGCTCTCTCTTGCTTCAGAAAAGAAATTTTTCACTCATCCATACTGCTGAGGACTCACACAGCAGGCAGAATCTCAGTGGAGAGATGTGGTATACTCTATTACAAATGAGAATAGCTTCGGTCTGAGATGTTCATCTCATGCTCCTTGAGTCCTGCACTGTGGCTGTTTAGTGAGTTGAAGGAAAACCATGAGATCTCTTTTTCTCTCTCAGGCCATCTTTGTCTTTTTATTGCCCACAATGAACGTACTTTGCATTTCTATTTATGAATGTGGTTTTGTTCATGTCCCTTTTATTAAGCTCAATGCACTATAAACTCTAGACTTGTCTGGTGTTTGTGGCTGTAACAAAACCCTCTAGCACTTGTGCATTAGAGAATCCCAGGCTTGATGTACAGTAATGTTGCTGATATCACAAGGTCTAGAGCAGGTTCAATAACAGCTTCAGTAAACCAGATCGGTGTTGTAAATTTACCCATTACACAGCTATGAGAAATGTTACCTGTGCTGTATTCCTGAGAAGAACTTTCACATGCATGTACAAAGTCACTGTCAATTAAGTGGTTATAGACACTCTCAATTTCCCATCAACAGCTTTCTTCTACTGCAACATAATGATTCTTAAAGTTTAATCTCTGCAAATGGCCACAGTTCTCACCCTCTCTTCAAACTGAATGACAGCATTTGACTTGATGCTGAAATAGAAGTGGATAGAGGTTTTTTTTTCAAATATCCCCTGGGTACTGGTCACTATGTGAGGATCACAGACTCCTCTTTCTCAAACCACAATGCTGATCCATTTCAGAGCCAGGTGGAGCCAAGGGAGATGAGAAAAGTTCTCTCCAGATGTGTCAAGGCCTAACAAACTTCTCTCCTTTTAGTCCCTCTTCATCTATACAGAAACATACCCCATGGCGTAATTAATTCAAAACACCAATACCTATGTACTCCCATTTTATTCACTTCCTTCCATTCTCAAGGTAGCTATGGTGGCAGTAAGATCATTCCACAAAAGTGACAATTCATAAGAAGACACAATCAAACTGGTAGAAGATAATAGAAAAACAAAGTTTGTCAATTGTGGTAGAGAAAGTTCTTAGAAATACACACTTTGCAAAGACTCCTGAAAGACATAAACTATTTCATCTTCTATTAGAATCTTACATTTTCTCTTCACACTCTTCAGCATCCTGAGAAAAGTTATCACTGGGCCGTGTCAATGGATTCACAGCTAGGCTGAATTCTCACTTTACATAGGTACAGTCACACATTGATAGTAGTCAGGAAGAGAGCAGCTTAGTGGTGCATATGTTGTTTTCTTTGCTTTGTTATTAATTCTCTCTCTTTTTCTCTCAGTCTCACTCTGTCTCTGTCTGATTATGTCCACCTGTCTTTCTGTCTGTCTGTCTATCTGTCTGTCTATCTGGCTATGAATTGGCAGTGCCATAGAAACCCTGCTTGAGTAAATCAACACTACCTTCCCAATGACCTGATCCCACAACCATGGGTGCCTATAAGCAATTCTGAATTCTTATAATAGTAATGCTTCTCTGCTAAAATATGCCACGTGTTTCTCTCATCCCTCCCTACATCTTGGTAAAGAGACTGCATTGAAGATTATCTCAGTTACTATTTTACTTACTTCCTTCTTTTTCTGGAGGCAATTATACATATGATGCATATCATGGAAAATATCAGTGAATAACAAGAAAATCAAATAAGCCTAAGGACATTACAACAGTAGAAGTTGGCTTCTGTGACCTCATCTCCTCCTAAAACCAGGCATGGCCAGATTAACTATGGGCAGTCTCCTGCAGCTGGAAGAAATGGAGTGATTTGTTTAAGCTTGCTAGCTGTAAGCAAAGAGCCACAGCTACACAGAAGGAGAGAACAGGCAGATATGGAGACTGGAGAAGCAGGAGATAGAAAAGAAACCATGTCATGAGCATATGTGGTGCACTATCTCTTAATAAGATGCGCAGCGCATCACATGGGCATCAGGCTCTTACTGAGTAAGGAACCCTTCATAAACAGAACAATACATGGGCTTCTGTTGTGCCTGAGGTCACCAAATAACAGTGTCTTCCTTAGGGCTGTCCTCACTAAGAAGATAGAAGTAATGGCTCCTATTTCCAGGCAGCTCAGAGCTATTCCTGCGAAGCAAGTTCCTGCTACTTGAAGCAGTCCCTCCTAGAGGAAGGAAGGAGGCTCCTGAGGCTCTGTCACCAGCTGAGGCTGCCCGGGGAAGACTGAAAATGAACATGTCCTACAACTTTAGTCTAGCAGGGAGTTCTAAGACAGCAGCTTTCATGAGTTGTCATCCATGTTGGGTGGCCTTTTTAAGGTACAGATGTCCTTCTGTCATCCATGCTCCTGTGAGGCCTTTCTTCCACACTCTACTATTACTAATTCTTCACTCCTAATACTATAATACACTCCAATAAACTAGTAGGTTCGCCAAACTGAACTTTGGTAGAATTCTTTCTTTGCTCTTCATGGGTTTCCTGGGTAAGTAGATGTTTATCTCATCTCCTCTGAAAAGTCACACAGCAGCTTGGTGTCCAAACATGGCCAACTAATCAAAGTGGAATTTGAGAGGAGGGTGCATAGGCCCTTCTGTGAACATAACTGAATACATATGACATTCTGAAATGCACATGACCCTCTAGGGTCAAGAGCAGAATGTTAAGGTTTGAGTATGGAAAACACACTAAAGATTTAGATGCCTTAAATGCTTCCTCTCTAGATGCTGGAGCTACTTGGGGAGATCACAGTAACTTTAGAAGCCAGAATGTACTAAAGATGTAAGTCACTGGGAGGAATGACTAGTCTTTCCTGTCACAGTCTGCATCCTGTCTTCCAGTGTATGTCCTTCATCTTCTGCTCTGTGCTCTCACTTCCATTATATTCTACTCATGTGGATGGGACAAATCCTCACAGCATAAATATAAGTAAACCATTCCTCTCTAGTTATTCTGTAAAATATTTTATCAAGTGAAGCAAAAACTAATCCAGCACGGTTTCTGCTCAGCCTATGCTGAAGCACCTTTGTAACGCAGTGAACAGCAAATATTGCGGTGAATAATCTCTCTAAGGAACTGTTGGGTTTGCTTTACTGTTGTTTTCTTTAATGTTTTTGCAGTGACATTTTTCCTTTTTTTTTTTTTTCTTTTTTAGTCATGGCTCTTTTTTTTTTTCATTTTTCTTTATTAAGAAATTTTCTACTCATTCTACACACTATCCACAGATTCCCCCCTCCTCCCTTCTCCCACCTCCCAGACCTGTTTCCCAAGCCACCCTGCATCCCCACATCCCCCAAATCGAGGTCTCCCATGGGGAGTCAATAGAGCCCAGCACACTGAACCTAGGCAGATCCAAGCCCCTTCCCACTGCACCAAGGCTGTGTAAGGTGTCACACCACAGGCACTGGATTCCAGAAGCCTGCCCGTAGACCAAGGACAGATCCCGATCCCCCTGCCTGGGTGCCCCCCAAACAGTTTGAGCCAAACAACCATCTTCCATATCTAGAGGGCCTAGTCCAGTCCCATGGGGGCTCCACAGCCATCAGTTCACAGTTCAAAGGCTTCCACTAGTGTAATAGCAAGAACCTGGAAACAACCTACATGCCACTCAACTGAAGAATGGATAAAGAAAATATGGCACATATACACAATGGACTACTACTCAGCAGTAAAAAACAATGATACCATGAAAGTTGCAGGCAAATGGATGGAACTAGAAAATATCACCTTGAGTGAGGTAATCCAGACTCAGAAGGACAAATATAGTATGTACTCACTCATAAGTGAATACTAAATGTGAGGGAAGGGATGGCCAGACTGCAATCCACAACTCCAAAGAGACTAGCTAACAGGTAAAGACCCTAGGAGGGACACATGCATGACCCTGTGAGCTCTCTATGAGTGGACTGTGTGTGAGGGTGTGGCAGAGGGCGAGGAGTGGGGGATGAGAACATAGGGAAATGGGAGAGTCAAGCTGGAACAGGGACAGAGTGGGAGGGCAGGGAGGAAGACACCATGATAGTTGAGGACATCATGGGAATAGGAAGAGGCAAGGTGCTGGGGAAGCTCTCAAGTGCCTTTTTTTCAAAGATATTGATCTATGGCATTACATGGGACTTGTCTGCCCTCTTTAATGTTAGATGGAACTCACAAATGAACTGTATACTTCAGAGCTTTTCCTACACTTATAATTTAATTATGGACGCAGTATCACTGTTTTTACTAAGATATCATTGCATGTATAATTCTGTATGAGTGTGTGTGTGTGAGTGTGTGTGTGTGTGTGTGTGTCCTCATATAGGTATCTGTGTGGTGGTAGAGCATGTGCTTATGGAGACCAGAATCATTGGATCACTCTAGCTGTAGTTACAGGTGGTCATGAGAGGGAGGCCTGATGTGGATGCTGGAATCAAACTCCTCACTCTGCAAAGCATAGTGTGTGCTTTCAACTGCTGAGTCACATCTCCATCTTCATCATTTTTGTGTCTTCATGAATGTTTCTTGATGAGGAGTGATTGTATGTCTCCATGTGTGTCCATTTCTATTAAGCTACCAACCTTTATGTATCTATACTCTCATAACAATCTCCAATGATTTTTTGCACTTCCACGACATCAGTGCTAAAGTCTTTCACCAATGATATTGTTTATTTGTGTCTTATACCTCTATTTCTTAATTAGGATAGATGGAAGCTTTTCAATTTAATGTCTCTTTTCTAAGAAGCAGTTCTTTGTATTGTTCGTCACTGTTCTGTTTGAATCTTCACTTCATTTGTGTCTTCTCTGATCTTTCTAACTTATTCCCTTCTAATAATTGTGATTTTGGCTTTCGTTCTTGTTTTCTAGATCCCTGAGATGTTGAGATGTTTTCTTCATTACTTACATATTTGTGTAGGTGAGGGGATGCTGCGCACATAAACAGTGCACCTGCGGTGGTCAGAGCACAATTTTAATGAAGCAGTTCTGTCTTTACACTGTGTGAATCTCAGAAATGGAACTCAGGTGTTCAGGCTCTGGATCAAGAGACTCCAATTGAGTCCTGTTGATGCTGATGACATGTTCACAGGTTTTGGTCATTCTTTGAATACAGACAACCTACCTGCCAATGGCCATGCCTGCAATGAAAATTCAGTCTCCCTCCCCAGCAACCATCTACTAAGAATACCTCAGATAGAGTGGTTCCTTGGGAGTCCCTCTTAACTCCATGATGGAATACAAAATAATTTTTTGAATATGTCATACATGAGTACTGAATTTACATATTTCCATGCCTTTTCTACCACAACTCTGTTTCCCCTGCTACTCTCTTTCAAATTCAAGAACCTTTTTGTTAATTATTGTGATATACACATACATGACATATGTATCTACATGTATGTATACAGGCTACTGAGATTATTTAGTGCTGTTCCTAAGTACATGTTTTTAAGGCTGACTAGCTTGGGTTTAATAACCTGTCAGGGAATCATCCCTGAAGAAGACGGTTTCTCCTTCTCTCTGCAGCTTTTGATTGCTCATAGCTCTTCATCTAGGAGTGAAATTCTGTGGGATTTCTCCTACTCACAATGGCAGATCTACTGGTGTTATCATTATACAAGTATTGTTTGAGCAATCATATTGTTCACATTGTATGGATGTAGCCTCTCTTTCATATGTAGAAGACACTATCTAGCAGCTGTTTTCCTGCTCCTCTGGATCTTACAATCTTTCTGCCCATTTTACATAATAAATATTCCCTGAGGTTGTATTATGGATAAAATTCATGGGCTTGGGCAACTTCATCTTCACAGTCACTTACTACACCTTGACAACTTACAGATTTTCATAGTAGGCTCAGTCTGCTCCAAACAGAAATTTATTTATAAGAAATGATATATATTTTCTCAAATATAAGAAGAGTCATTTAGAATGTAGGCATGAGTTCCTCCCATCAGAAATGTTTGTATCCAATTAAACAGTTGTTAGTCACCATAAGATAAAAATGCCATTATTGTACCATTTTTCAGGGTGTACATTCTTGTGGCTTGTAGGCTTTACAGCTGGGTTGGATGATTGTTTGATTTCCTCTTTTATACGTTCTCATGCCACCTCATAATCCTATGAGACCTAGTCATTAGGAAAGCATCTTCCTAGTCAGTTACAGCTTGATTTCTCCAAGTCCTATGTCTGCATTATATGAAGTTTGACAAAAGGGTCTTATCTTCATGTATTACCTTTATGCATATACTCACCTGCTTCTGCCTTCTGAGTGAGGATTAAAGGTGTGTGCCACCACTTCCTGGCATAAAATATAATTTTTAAGAAAACTGATGAAGTGATATTTATCTCTTTGACCTTTGCAAATATCCATAGTGTTTCTTATCCTGTCCCCATTACTCTTCCTTTGCATTACAATTGTTCCCCTGCCACAGTTAAGACTTTTTCCATTTTTTTCCTTTCCCCTTCATAGTACCTGGGTTCTACTCTCTACCTCTCTTGATCCCATTCTCTTCCCTAATATTATGATTTTTTTCTACTTTCCTGCTGTGTGGATCAGTATTTGTCAACTTAGCATAAACCTACACATATCTTGAAAAATGGTCTCCCAAAAGAATTGACTTCATCAAACTACTCTGTAGGCAGACTCTTGATAGTTAAGGTAGGAGGGTCCAACTACTGTGGAATGCTCAGGTGGTCCAGGGTAGTATAAGAAAGCATATATGGCAAGCCATAGAGAGCAAGCCAGTAAGCAGCACTCCTTCACGTCTTCCGTTCCTTTTCTGAACTGCAGGCTTCTGTCCTGAGTTCCTGCGTTGGCTTCTCTCAATGGACTCAGGATGTGTAAGCCAAAACTTTTCTTCCCATATTGCTTTTGGTCTTGATCTTTATCACAGCAATAGAAACTAAACTAGATCATTTGGCTCCTATGGTTATTTCAGGTTATATACTTAAGTCTAAAGATTTGGAGTTAGGATCCACAACAAGAAATAACATGTAAAGTCAGGCAGTCATGGCACAAGCCTTTGATCCCAGCACTCGGGAGGCAGAGTCAGGCAGATCTCTGTGAGTTAGAAACCAGCCTGGTCTACACAGCGTGATCCAGGACAGGCACCAAAACTACATAGAGAAACCTTGTCTCAGAAAAAATAAAAAAATAAATAACAAGTAGTGTTTAACTTTGATGATAAGTGTTATTTCACTCTAATATTTCACAGTGTCATCCATTTACCTAGAAATATCCTCATTTCATTTTCTTAATAGTTGAGCACTGTCCACCTGTGCCTTATCCATTTGTCAGTTGGAGGACATTTAGGT
Source organism: Onychomys torridus (assembly GCF_903995425.1). Lineage (NCBI taxonomy): Eukaryota > Metazoa > Chordata > Mammalia > Rodentia > Cricetidae > Onychomys > Onychomys torridus. The sequence goes on from NC_050443.1 coordinate 33,270,209, forward strand.
TGTTTCCATTTCTTAGCTCTTGTGAATTGAGTGTCAATGAACATGTCTGGGAAAGGGTCTGTGGAGTAGGATGTCAAGTCCTGTGAGCATATGTCTAGGAGTAGCATAGCTGAACTATACAATAAATCACTCTCAGATTTTTGAGAATTCTCCACACTGATTTCCATAGTGGCTGAACAAGTTTGCCATCCTAACAGTGATCAGGGATCAACTAGAATTTTTAACCTGCTAGATCTTGTGTAGCTATCCACAGCTGCTGTAGGTTCACATGTTTAACAGCCACCCCATGGACATTGGGCTGATTTTACCAAACTCCTCCCATTCTCAAGGTCTTTTATTTTTCCACTGCCCCACTTGTTATGCTACACTTTGCTTTGAAATAGTCTTGATTTTTTTTCTTTAGGTGCTTGTTAGGAATTCCCTATTTAGTATATATTTTACACTGTCAAGTGGGTATTGGTATGTTTTGAAGTTTATCACACACATGAGCATCTTTCTGACACCAAAGTAGTCTTGCATATGTGGCTCATCACAGGACTGTAGTCACATATGTTTGCATTACTGCTGAATATGAGAATAATCTCTGAGCATAGACTAGCCTAGATTCTCACATCATACTGAAGCCCCACAGTGACACCAAGCATGTCATACCATGAACTCACAGACCATCAAAATAAGCACAGTCCTTAAAGAGTATGAAAGCCCACACTAACTGAGGTACACCATTGAGAGGGACTTGTGACCTCAGCATATGACATTGAGCCATATTTCAAATAGTTATTACATGGAGTGTGCCCTTATATAGCCTAGTGGGCTACATGACAGATATTCCCAGTATGCTTTACCTACTCAGTACAGCGTCCCAGGACAAGGAGCTCTGCTTATGTTTATGTCTTAACTCTAATAAATGAGGCCTTAACACATACTATGCAGCCCAAGATTTCAGTATTATCAATATTCAGAGCTTTTGTTTTTCCTTCCAGTTCTAGGCACTGAGCTCTAAATAAAACCTTTGCTGTTCTCCTTGCCTTCTGCACAGCAAGTAAAGTCTTGTTCCTCCCTCACTTGGTTTCTCACCATTGGAGGATGAGTATTAAAGGAAGATGTCTTCTTTAGCAATTGCTTTTCTGATGGCTCACCTGTAAACAAATATTTGGAGGCAATCAAAGGGGGCTCTGCCCAAAAGTGAGGCTCTAGACCAGAGCATCAAAGCAAAACCTAGATTTAATTTTCTGTCAGTTCCCCAAGCTTGTAGTGTCCCTGTCCACACCATGCTTATCAGAGTTAGGAGAAGCATTACAAGCAACTCTTTCCTTTCCATCTCCATTTGTGTGCCCTACATTTTAATCAGACTGCAATGACAAATTTTGCTTTTTCACCCATTTCCTTGGCTGTTGTTAATAGCAGTGCATCTTCATGAGACTATGAGAAAATAGTCACTTATAATCCTACTGAGCCAAAATACTGTTCTACTTCTCATTTTTATTAACTTCAAATACACATTGTAAATCCCAGCAGGTAAATGAATGAATATTTTAAATTTTTATTTTGTATATTCTCATGTATTTTTGTTAATGAAACCACATAGATACTGAGGATGAAGTGTGGAGGTCAGAAAAAAAAAATAGTCTCAGGAGTTAATTCTCAACTGCTACCTTGTAGAATCCAGAAGAAAAGCTATGGCCATCAGGCTGTATACAATAGTTACTGCCCCTGAGACAGCCCATAAATAAATATTTTGAAATATACATCATGCCAGAACAGAAAGAAAATGTACAGATAAAGAAAATTCAATTGAGCCAAAGAAGAACAAAAAAGAAGATTGGAATGCAAATGATCTAAATATTGAATAAGGATGAAAATATACATAAGAACCATTGCTCAATACCCAAAGTACAAACATAAATGAGTGAAAAGCCCTAAACAGATTGCATTCCCACTTTCAGGCTAGTTAGCAAGCAGACCTCCTGCAGACAAGTCAGACTATCACCATCCCACATCAGATCCTATAACCCAATCCCCACCTCCCCCTAATCCCACCCACCCTCCCAGACTGCAACTGTACCCTGAGAAAGAGCCTGCCAGCACTGGATTGGACTAAGAGACCCTGTAACCCACAAACCCCACCCCTGCATAGCCACCCATGTGCCAAGACTGCAGATACTCCCTGAGACAGAGTGAACAAGCACCAACTGGACGAAGAGCTGCTCCCTCAGACAAAAGTCCATGAGCACTGACTAGACCAAGAGCTTGCACTGGACCAAGATTATCGATCAGAGAAAGAGAGAATACCTCAGACACAGACTCCGCTTGCACCAAGTGGAGAAAGAAATGGGTAGACACCAGTGCAAAAATGCAGTCAACAACATAAAAACCAATATGGCTCCATCAGAACCAACATCAGCAAGACCTGAACATCCCAATGCAGAAGAAACAGAAGAAATCAATGTTTAAAAAGACCCTAAAAAGATAATACAGCTCTTTAAAGAGGAAATGAAATTTTCCCTTAAAGAAATCAAGGAAAAGTCAAACAAAAAATGGGAAGAAATCAGTAAGTTCCTTGAAAGCCAAGAGAAAGCAATTAAATAAGTAAAGGAAACAGTTCAAGATTTAAAAACTGAAATCGAGACAACAAAGAAGACACAAACTAAGGAACGCTGGAAATGGAAAATCTGAGTAAACAAACAGGAACTACCGATGCAAGTATAACCAAAAGAATGCAAGAGATGGGTCCCACTGCCTGGGTGCCTCCCAAACAGTTCAACCTACTCAATTGGCTCACTTATGCAGAGGGCCTGATCCAGTTGGGGGCTCCACAGCCTTTGGTTCATAATTCATGTGCTTCCATTCGTTTGGCTATTTGTCCCTGTGTTTTTTTTCCAATCTTGGTCTCAACAATTCACACTCTTGCAATCCCTCCTCTTTCTCCACAACTGTACTCCTGGAGCTCCACCTGGGGCCTGGCCAAGGATCTCTCCATCCACTTCAATCAGTTATTGGATGAGAGTTCTAGCATGACAGTTAGGATGTTTGGCCATCCAATCACCAGACTCCATCAGTTCAGGCTTTCTCTCAACCATTGCCGGTAGTGTACAGTGGAGGTATCTTGTGGATTTCTGGGTAACTCTCTAGCACTTCTCTTCTTCCTGTTCTCATGTGGTCTTCATTTATCATGGTCTGTTATTCCTTGTTCTCCCTTTCTGTTCTTGATCCAGCTGGGATCTCCTGCTCCCCTACAATCTCTTTCCCTCAAACCTTGCCCTTATTTACTGGCACTCACATCCAGGTGGTTCATGTAGATCTCATCCATTTCTCTGTCATTGGATGATCCTTGTGTCTTTCTTAGGGTCCTGTTTTCAAGGTTGCCTCCCTAGAGTTGTGAGTAGCAGTCTAGTCATCTTTGTTTTACATATAGTATCCTTCTATGAGTGAGTACATACCATGTTTGTCTTTCTGAGTCTGGGTTACCTCACTCAGGATGATTTTTTCTAGATCCATCCATTTGTCTGAAAACCTCATGATGTCATTGTTTTTTACTCCATTGTGTATATGTACCATATTTTCTTTATCCATTCTTCAGCTGTAGAGCATCTAGGTTGTTTTCAGGTTTGGCTATTACAAACAATACTGATATGAACTTAGTTGAGCAAATGCCCTTGTGGTATGATTGAGCATTCCTTGGGTATATGCCCAAGAGTGCTATAGCTGGGTCTTGGGGGAGATGGATTCCCAATTTTCTAAGAAAGCGCCATATTGATTTCCAAGATGGATGTACAAGCTTGCATTCCCACCAGCAGTGGGGGAGAGCTCCCCTTACTCCACATCCTCTCCAGCATAAGCTGTCTTCTGTGTTTTTGATCTTAGGCATTCTGACAGGTATAAGGTGGTATCTCAGAGTCGTTTTGATTTGCATTTCCCAGATAATTAGGGATGTTTGAGCAATTCCTTAAATGTTTTTCAGCCATTTGAGCTTCCTCTATTGAGAATTCTCTGTTTAGTTTTATAGCACATTTCTTAATTGGACTGTTAGGCATTTTGATGTCTAATTTCTTGAGTTCTTTATATTTTGGATAACAGCCCTATGTCAGATGTGGGATTGGTGAAGACCTTTTCCCATTCTGTAGGCTATTGCTTTGTCTTGTTGACCATGTCCTTTGCTCTACAAATGCTTCTCAGTTTAAGTAGGTCCCATTGATTGATTGTTTCTCTCAGTGTCTGTGCAACTGGTGTTATATTTAGGAAGTGATCAATTATGCCAATGTGTTCAAGACTAATTCCTACTTTCTGTTCTATCAGTTTCAGAGTAACTGGATTAATGTTGAGGTCTTTGATCCACTTGGATTTAAGTTTTGTGCATGGTGACAGAAATGGATCTATTTGTAGCCTTCTACACATTGACATCCAGTTATGCCAGCACCATTTGTTAAAGATGCTTTCTTTTTTCCATTGTACAGTTTAGGTTTCTTTGTCAAAAATTATATGTTCATAGGTGTGTAGATTAATGTCAGGGTCTTCAATTCAATTCCATTGGTCCACATGTTGGTTTTTATGCCAGTAGAAAGCTGTTTTTGTTACTGAAGCTCTATAGTAGAGCTTGAGGTCGGGGATTGTGATGCCTCCAGAGGTGGTTTTATTGTACTTTTGGCTATCCTGGGTTTTTTTGTTTTTCCATATGAAGTTGAGTATTATTCTTTCCAGGTCTGTGAAGAATTGTATTGGTATTTGTTGGGGTTGCATTGTATCTGTATATTGCTTTTGGTAAGATTGCCATTTTTACTATGTTAGTCCTGCCTATCCATGAGCATGGGAGATCTTTCCACTTTCTGACATCTTCTTCAAATTCGTTTTTCAGGGACTTAAAGTTCTTATCATATAGGTCCTTCACATGCTTAGTTATAGTTACCCTAAGGTATTTTATATCATTTGTGGCTATTATACAGGGTGATGTATCTTTGATTTCCTTCTCAGCCTGTTTGTCTATTGTATATAGGAGGGCTACTGATTTTTTTTTTGAGTTGATCTTGTATCCTGCTATATTGCTGAAGGTGTTTATAAGATGTATCAGTTCCTTGGTTGAATTTTTGGGGTCACTCATGTATACTATCATGTCACCTACAAATAGGGAAAGCTTGACTTTTTCCTTTCCAATTTGTATCCCCTTAATCTCCTTATGTTGTCTTATTGCTCTGGCTAGAACTTCAAGTGCTATATTGAATAAGTATGGGGAGAGGAGACAGTCATGCCTTGTTCCTGATTTTAGTGGAATTGCTTTGAGTTTCTCTCCATTTAATTTGATGTTGGCTGTTGGCTTGCTGTAATTACCTTTATTATGTTTAGGTATTTACCCTGTATTCCTGATCACTCCAAGACCTTTATTATGAAGGGGTGTTGGATTTTGTCAAATGTCTTTTCTGCATCTAGTGAGATGATCACGTGTTGTTGTTGTTGTTGTTGTTGTTGTTGTTGTTGTTGTTGTTTTAGTTTGTTTATATGGTGTATTACATTGACGGACTTTCATATGTTGAACCACCCTTGCATCCCTGGGATGAAGCCTACTTGATCATGGTGGAAAATTGTTTTGATGTGTTGTTGGAGTCTGTTTGCCAGTATTTTATTGAGTATTTTTTCAGCAATGTTCATGAGGAAGATTGGTCTGTAGTTCTCTTTCTTTGTTGTATCTTTGTTTGGTTTAGGAATCAGGATAATTGTAGCCTCATAGAAAGGAGTTTGGTAATATTCCTATTGCTTCTATTTTGTGGAACAATTTAAAGAGTATTGGCATTAAGTCCTCTTTGAAGATCTGGTAGAATTCTGCAGTGAAACCATCTGGTCCTGGGCTTTTTTTTTGGTTGGGAGACTTTTAATGACTGATTCTATTTCCTTAGTGGTTATTGGACTATTTAAATGGTTTACCTGGTCTTGATTTAACTTAGGTATGTGGTACCTTTCCAGAAAATTATCCACTTCTTTTAGATTTTCCAGTTCTGTGGAGTAGAAGTTTTTGAAGTATGACCTGATGATTCTCTGTATTTCCTCATTGTCTGAAGTTATGTCCCCCTGTTTCATTTCTGATTTTGTTAATTTGGGTGCTCTCTCCCTGTTTTTTGGTTAGTTTGGATAAGGGCTTGTCTATAATTGTTGATTTTCTTGAAAAAAAAAAACTCTTTGTTTCATTAATTTTTTGTATTCTTTTTTTCTATTTTATTGATTTCAGCTCTCAATTTGATAATTTCCTGGCATCTATTCTTCCTAGGAGACTTTGCTTCTTCTTGTTCTAAAGCTTTCAGGTGTGCTGTTAAGTCACTAGTGTGAGATTTCTCCAACTTCTTTATGTGGGTATTTAGTGCTATGAATTTCCCTCTTAGCACTGCTTTCATAGTGTTCCATAAGTTTGGGTATGTGGTGTATTCATTTTCGTTGATCTCTAGGAAGTCTTTAATTTCTTTCTTTATTTCTTCCTTAACCCATTGGTGATTTAGTTGAGCATTATTCAGTTTCCATGAGATTGTAGGATTTCTGTAGTTTTTGTTGTTGTTGAAATCTAACTTTAAACCATGGTGGTTTCATAGAACACAGGAGGTTATTCCAATTGTTTTGTATCTGTTGAGATTTGCTTTATGGCCAAGTATGTGGTCGATTTTAGAGACGGTTCCATGGGGTGCTGAGAAGAAGGTATATTCTTTTTTGTTTGGGTAGAATGTTCTGTAGATATCGATTAAGTCCATTTGAGTCATAAAATCAGTTAAGTCCTTTATTTCTCTGTTAAGTTTTGATTTGGCAGATCTGTCGAGAGGTGAAAGTGAGGTGTTGCAGTCTCCCACTATTAGTGTATATGTTTTTATATGTGATTTAAGCTTTAGTAATGTTTCTTTTACATATGTGGGTGCCAGGTCCTTCTAGCTTTCAAAGTCTCCATTGAGAAATCGGGTGTTATTCTGATGGGTTTGCCTTTATAAGTCACTTGGCCTTTTTCCTTTGCTGCTCTTAATATTCTTTCTTTATTCTGTACATATAGTTGTTTAATTATTATGTGGCAAAGGGACTTTTTTGGGGATTCTATTCTGTTTAGTGTTCTATAGGCTTCTTGTATCTTCATAGGCATTTCCTTCTTCAAGTTAGGAAAGTTTTCTTCTATGATCTTGTTAAATGTAGTTTCTGTGCCTTTGAGTTGGTATTCTTCTCCTTCCTCTATCCTTATTATTCATAGGTTTGGTCTTTTCATGGTGTCCCAAATTTCTTGGACATTTTGGGTCATGACTTTGTTGGCTTTAGTGTTTTCTTTGACTGTTGAATCTATTTCTTCTAATGTATCGTCCATACCAGAGATCCTCTCTTCCATCTCTTGCATTCTGTTGGTTATACTTCCATCTGAAGTTCCTGTTTGTTTACTCAGATTTTCTATTTCCAGCATTCCCTCTGTTTGTGCCTTCTTCATTTTTTCTATTTCCTTTTTAGGTCTTGGACTGTTTCCCTCATCTGTTTCATTGATTTTTCATGATTTTCTTTCAGGGACTTATTGTTTTCTTCTGCTTTATTTGTCTTCTCCTCTAGGTTTTTATAGCATTCTTCCCATTTTCTGTTTGTCTGTTCCTCCACTTCATTTTTGATTTCTTCTATATAAGGCTCTAGCTTCTTCCATTCTGTGATGTTCAGGTCTAGCTGTTGGAGGAAGCTAGGTTCTGGTGATGCTGTATTGCTCTTTATTTTGTTGTATGTACTTCTCTGGTCCAGATGGAAGCTCTGGGCTGGATGGGAGCTCTGGTCCAGATGGGAGTTCTGGCTGGATGGGAGCTGGGGGGCTGGTTTCTGAGTCTCAGGAAGTGGCTGGGTCTCTGTGTCTTGTCCAGATTGGAGCTCCAGGGTGGGGTGGGAGCTGGGGACTCTGTTCCAGATGGGAGTTCTGGGGCAGCATAGAAGCTGGTGCCTGTTTTCTAAGTCTCAGGAAGTGGCTAGGGTCTCCTTAACTTGTCCAAATGGGAGCTCTGGGTCAGGGTGGAAGTTGGGGGCTAGTTTCTATATCTCAGGAAGTGGCTGGGGCCTCTATCAAGATGGGTATGGGGGTAGGGAGTGGAGATTGTAGGGTCTGCTGGTGGGTCTTGGAGAAGGGGAACCTTCCCAGTGTGGTTGGGGGGCTCCTGCCATATGGCCAGAACCTGGGGCCAAGTTGGGCAGGTCTTTCCTGGAATGGCTTCTGCCCTGGGCTGGGACCTAGGTGTGGGCCTCTCTGGGCTGACCCCAGGCACTCACCTCTGGTCCAGTTGGGAGTTCTATGGCAGATGGGAGCTGGGGGCTGGTCTTTGAGTCTCAGGAAGTGGCTGAGATCTCAGTATCTTACCCAGATGGGAGCTCTGGGGAGGGATGGGAGCTAGGGGCTCAAATGCAAGACATGGAAGAGTGGATCTCTGGCACTGAAGATATGGTAGAAGAAATAGATTCATCACTCAAAGAAAACACTAAAGCCAACAAATTCATGACCCAAAATGTCCAGGAATTTTGGGACACCATGAAAAGACCAAACTTAAGAATAATAGGGATAGAAGAAAGAAAAGAATACCAACTCAAAGGCACAGAAAATATATTCAACAAAATCATAGAAGAAAACTTTCCCAAACTAAAGAAGGAAATGCCTATAAAGATACAAGAAAGTTACAGAATACCAAATAGACTGAATCTAAAAACAGGCCCCTTGACACATAATAATCAAGCCACTAAACATACAGAATAAAGAAAATATTAAGAGCTGCAAAGGAAAAATGCCAAGTAACATATAAAGGCAGACCCATAAGAATAAAACTTACCTTCTCAACAGAGACACTAAAGGCCAGAAGGTCCTGGTTAGATGTTATGCAGACACTAAGAGACCATGGATGCCAAGCCAGACTATTATACCCAGCAAAACTCTCAGTCAACACAGATGGAGTAAACAAAATATTCCATGATAAAACCAGGTTTAAACAATATCTCTCCACAAATCCAATCCTACAGAAAGCATTTGAAGGAAAATTTCCAACCTAAGGAAGTTAGATACACCCATGAAAACACAGGCAATAGATAGTACCACACCAAAAATGCAAAAGAAGGGAAAGATATTTAGCTGGAGATTTCTCCAGTCCTGCCTGGCCCACAGTCAGGACAAATCTCTCTCACCTGCCAGTCCCACAGCCACTTAGACCCAACCAAGTAAACACACAGAGACTTACTTATATTGCTTACAAACTGTATGGCCATGGCAGGCTTCTTGTTATCTAGTTCTTATATCTTAAATTAACTTATATGTATTAGTCTATAGGTTGCCACGTGACTCATGGCTTACTGGTATCTTTACATGATGCTTTCCATGGCAGCAACTAGCAGTGTCTCTCTGACTCAGCCTTCCTGTTCCCAGAGTTCTCTTCTCTCCTTGTCCCACCTATACTTCCTGTCTGGCTACCAATCAGTCAGTATTTTATTTATTAACCAATCAGAGCAACACATTTAACATACAGAACATCGCACAGCAAACACACAATACTACTATCAAAAAAAAAAAACCAAGAATTAACAATAACTGGTCATTAATATCCATTAATACCAATGGTCTCAATTCACCTATAAAAAGACATAGGCTAACAGAATGGATATAAAAACAAGATCCATCCATTTGCTGCATATAAGAAACACACCTCAACTTCAAAGACAGACACTACCTCAGAATTAAAGGCTGGGAAAAGGTTTTCCAATCAAATGGATTTAAGAAGAAAGCTGGTGTAGCTACCCTAATATCTAATAAAATAGACTTCAAACTAAAATCAATCAAAAGAGCTCGGGAATGACACTACATATTTATCACAGGGAAAATCCGACAAGATGAAGTCTCAATTCTGAATATTTATGCCCCAAATACAAAAGTACTACATTCATAAAAGAAACATTACTAAAGCTTAAATTGCACATCAGACCCCATACACGAGTAGTGGGAGACTTCAACACCCTGCTCTAACCAATGAACAGGTATGACAAACAGGAACTTAATAGAGAAATAAGGAGACTAACAAACATTATGACTCAAAGAACTTAATACTTATCTACAGAATATTTCACCCTAACAAAACAGTATATACCTTCTTCTCAGCACCCCATGGAACCTTCTCCAAAATCAACCACATGCTTGGTCACAAAGCAAATCTCAACAGATCCAAAAATTAAAATTGAAATAACCTCCTGTATCTTATTGGACCACCATAGCTTAAAGTTAGATTTCAACAACAAAAATTACAGAAAGCCTACAATATCATGAAAACTGAATAATGCCCAATTGAATCACCAATGGGTCAAGGAAGAAATTAAAATTTCCTAGAATTCAATGAAAATGAAAGTACAGCATACCCAACCTTATGGGACACTATGAAAGCAGTGCTAAGAGGGAAATTCATAGCACTAAATACCCACATAAAGAAGTTGGAGAAATCTCACACTGGTGACTTAACATCACAACTGAAAGCTCTAGAACAAGAAGAAGCTAACTCACCCAGGAGAAAGAGATGCCAGGAAATTATAAAATTGACAGCTGAAATCAATAAAATAGAAACAAAGAGAACAATACAAAGAATTAATGAAACAAAGAGTTGGTTCTTTGAGAAAATCAAAGAGATAGACAAGTCCTTATCCAAATTTTTATATGTATATTTTTAAATTTATTATAATTGTGTTTTAATTTTACAAATCAGCCATGAGTTCCCCTTCCCTCCCCCTCCCACCCCTGTCCCCAGCTTCCACCCATCCCCTTCCCTCCATTCCCATCTCCTCCAGGGCCAAGACTCCCCTGGGGATTCATTTAAACCTGGTGGATTCAGTACAGGCAGCTCCAGTCCCCTCCTTCCAGGCTGAGCAAAGTGTCCTTGTGTAAGCCCAAGGTTCCAAACAGCCAGCTCATGCACTAAGGACAGGTCCGGGTCCCACTGCCTGGGTGCCTCCCAAACAGTTCAAGCTATTCAGTTGTCTCACTTATCCAGAGGGCCTGCTCCAGCTTGGGACTCCACAGCTTTCGGTTCATAATTCCTGTGCTTCCAATTGTTTGGCTATTTCTCCCTGTGCTTTTCCAATCATGGGCTCAACAATTCACATTCTTACAGTCCCTCCTCTTTCTCAACAATTGGACTCCAGGAGCTCCACCTGGTGCTTGGCCAAGGATCTCTGCATCCACGTTCATCAGTTATTGGATGAGAGTTCCAGCATGACTGTTAGGGTGTTTGCCCATCTGATCACCAGACTAGGTCAGATCAGGCTTTCTCTCGACCATTGCCAGCAGTCTACAGAGGATGTATCATTGTGGATTTCTGGGGACCTCTCCAGCACTCTGCCTATTCCTGTTCTTATGTGGGGGAGACTTCAACACCCAACTTTCACCTCTGGACACATCAGCCAAATTGAACCTTAAAAGAGAAATAATGGTCTTAACTGATGTTATGACTCAAATGGACTTAATCAATATCTACAGATTCTACCCAAACAAAAAAGAATATACCTTCTTCTCAGCACCCCATGGAACCTTCTCTAAAATCAACCACATACTTGGCCATAAAGCAAATCTCAACAGATACAAAACAATTGGAATAACCTCCTGTGTTCTATCAGACCACCATGGTTTAAAGTTAGATTTCAACAACAACAACAAAATAAAAAACTACAGAAAACCTGCAATCTCATGGAAACTGAATAATGCTCAACTGAATCACCAATGGGTTAAGGAAGAAATAAAGAAAAAAATTAGAGGCTTCCTAGAGATCAATGAAAATGAATACACCACACACCCAAACTCATGGGACACTATGAAAGCAATGCTAAGAGGGAAATTCATAGCACTAAATGCCCTCATAAAGAAGTTGGAGAAATCTCACACTAGTGACTTGACAGCACACCTGAAAGCTCTTGAACAGGAAGAAGCAAAGTCTCCCAGGAATAACAGATGCCAGGAAATTATCAAATTGAGAGCTGAAATCAATAAAATAGAAATAAAGAGAACAATACAAAGGATTAATGAAACAAAGAGTTGGTTCTTTGAGAACATCAACAAGATAGACAAGCCCTTATCCAAACTAACCAAAAGACAGAGAGAGAGCATCCAAATTCACAAAATCAGAAATGAAAAGGGGGACATAACAACAAACAATGAGGAAATCCAGATAATCACTGAGGCATACTTCAAAAACCTGTACTCCACTAAATTAGGCTACACTTACCCTGATTCCTAAACCAAACAAAGATGCAACAAAGAAAGAGAACTACAGACCAATCTCCCTCATGAACATTGATGCAAAAATACTCAATAAAATACTGGCAAACAGACTCCAACAACACATCAAAACAATTATCCACCATGATCAAGTAGGCTTCATCCCAGGGATGCAAGGGTGGTTCAACATATGAAAGTCCGTCAATGTAATACACCATATAAACAAACTCAAAGAAAAAAACCACATGATCATCTCACTAGATGCAGAAAAGGCATTTGACAAAATCCAACACCCCTTCATGATAAAGGTCTTGGAGCAATCAGGAATACAGGGAACATACCTAAACATAATAAAGGCAATCTACAGCAAGCCAAATTTTTTTAAAGAAAGAAACAACTGAATATTTTTCTTTATTACAAATACAGTACAGTATATATGTGTATGCTGTATATATTTATACAGAATATATATATATATATATATATATATATATATATATATATATATATATACACACACACACACACACACACACACACACACACACACAGAGAGAATAAATTGATGTTTTTATATATTGGGTTTTCTTTCCTCTTAATAAAACTTATATTTCTAAATTGAGATAATGGAGAAGCATCACACACCAAAACCTAGGAAATTATTCATATCCAATAATAATGAATAACTTTCAAGAATTTTTTCAGATAATGTCTTTCAAATCATACCATATCACATACATAGACAGGGTCAATACTGTTTACATTCCAGAGTCCCTTATGTGTAGACTTCTACACTCTAAAGTTATTCAAGTAGCTGTTTTGTTTTTATTTTTTCTTCCTTAAAGAAAGCAACCCTATAGCTTCACATGGACCAAAATGTTGAAATACACCATAATACATACATAATCTAGATTTACACCCAGTGCATTGTGGACCACCAGGAGAGAGAGATAAAACACTTATGAGTCCCAAAGACTTTAATTAATCACCACATAAATGAATCTTGGGTTGATCATGGCTGCAGGACAAGGCCTAGGTTGTCTTGCTCTTCCTGGAAGCTTCAGGCAGAAGCAGCAGCAGGTTTTAGAAGCACAAAATAACAAACATTTCCAAATTAACCAAACAGCAGAGAGAAAGCATCCAAATTAACAAAATCAGAAATGAAAAGGGAGACTTAACAACAGACAATGAGGAAATCCAGATAATCACTGAATCATACTTCAAAAACCTGTACTCCACTAAATTAGAAAATCTGAAATAAATGGACAATTTTCTGGATAGGTACCACATACCGAAGTTTAATCAAGACCAGATAAACTATTTAAACAGACCAATATTTCCTAAGGAAATAGAAATGGTCATTAAAAGTTTCCCAACCAACAAAAGCCCAGGACCAAATGGTTTCACTGCAGAATTATACCAGACTTTCAAAGGAGAGCTAATACCAATACTCTTCAAATTGTTTCACACAATAGAAACAGAAGGAACATTACCAAACCCTTTTTATGAGGCTACAGTTACCATCATACCCAAACCACACAAAAATGCAACAAAGAAAGAGAATTAAGGACCAGTCACTCTCATGAACATTGAGGTAAAAATACTAAATAAAATACTGGCTAACTGAATCCAGGAACACATCATAAAAATTATCCACCATGACCAAATAGACTTTATCCCAGAGATGCAAGGATGGTTCAACATATGAAAATCTGTCCATGTAATACACTATATAAAAAAACTGAAAGAAAAAAAACATCATCTCATTACTTCACTCAGGATGATATTTTCTAGTTCCATCCATTTGCCTGCAAATTTCATGATGTCATTGGGTTTTTGTTTTTGCTTTGTTTTTTTACTGCTGAGTAGTACTCCATTGTGTATATGTGCAACATTTTCTTTATCCATTCTTCAGTTGAAGGGCATCCAGGTTGTTTCCAGGTTCTTGCTAAATTAATTAATTAATAACCCAACACATGGACCAATGGAATCAAATTGAAGACACTGACATTAATCCACATACCTATGAACATACAATTTTCAACAAAGAAGCCAAAACAATACCATGGAAAAAAGAAAGCATTTTCAACAAATGGTTCTGGCATAACTGAATGTCAACATGCAGAAGACTGCAAATAGATCCATATCTATTGCCATGCATAAAACTCAAGTCCAAGTAGATCAAAGAGCTCAACATAAATCCAATTACACTAAACTTGATAGAAGAGAAAGTAGTCTTGAATGCATTGGCACAGAAGACCACTTCCTAAATATAACACCCATATCACAGACACTGAGAGCAACAATTAATAAATGGGACCTCCTGAAACTGAGAAGCTTTAGTAGAGCAAAGGAAATGGTCAATAAGCCAAAATGACAACCTACAGAATGGGAAAAGATCTTGACCCACCACACATCTGACAGAGGGCAGATCTCCAAAGTATATAAAGAACTCAAAAAGCTAGACTTCAAAATACTGAACAACCCAATTTAAAAATGGGTTACAGAGCTAAACAGAGAATTCTCAACAGAAAAAATCTCAAATGGCTGGAAGACATTTAAGGAACTGCTCTACATCCTTAGTTATCAGGGAAATACAAATCAAAACAACACTGAGATACCATCTTACACCTGGCAGAAGACTAAGATCAAGAACACTGAGGACAGCTTATGTTGGAGAAGATATGGAGCAAGGGGAACTCTCCTCTACTGTTGGTGGGAATGCAAACTTGTACAGCCACTCTGGAAATCAGTATGGTGGTTTATCAGAAAATTGAGAAAAGTCTTCCTCAAGACTCAGCTATACCACTCTTGGGCATATACCCAAGAAATGCTCAATCATACCACAAGGACACATGCTCAACTATGTTCACATCAGCATTATTCATAATAGCAAGAACCTGGAAACAACCTAGATGCCCTTCAACTGAATAATGGATAAAGAAAATGTGGCACATACACACAATGGAGTTCTACTCAGCAGTTAAAAAAAATGAAATTTGCAGGCAAATGGATGAAACTAGAAAAATATCATCCTGAGTGAGGTAGCCCAGATCCAGAAGGACAAACAGTATGTATTCACTCATAGGTGGATACTAGAGATGAGGGAAGGGATGGCCAGACTGCCACCCACAGCTCCAAAGAGGCTGGCCAACAGCGAAAGACTCTATGAGGGACACATGGATAGCCCAGCAAAGGAGAAGTGGATTGACACCTACATGTGTAGTCTAGGAGTGGGGGTGGGTGGAAAGCAAAATGTGGAGCATGATAACATAGGGAAATGGGAAGGTCAAGCTGGAACGTGGACAGAGTGAGAGGTCAGGAAGGGAGATACCATGATATATGAGGACAACATGGGAACAGTAAGAGGCAGTGTGCCAGGGAAGCTCTAAGGAATCCACAAGGCTGATCCCACCTTGGACTGCTGGCAGTGGTCTAGAGGGTGCCTGGACTGGTCTACTCTGGTGACCAGTCTAGTGAATACCCTAACTGTTTTCACAGAGCATTTTTCCAGTGACTGATGGAGACAGATGCAGAGATGCACCTGGCTGAGCTCTGTGAATCCAATTGATGAGAGAGAGGAGGAATTCTGCAGGCTGGAGATGGTGAGAGCATGATGGAAAGATATACAGAGATGACAGGCCACACTAGTGAAAGCCCATGAACTGTAGACTAGTCGCTGTGGAGTCCCCATGGGACTGGATTAGGGCCTCTGGATATGGTAGACAATTGTTTGGTTTGAACTGTTTGAGGGTCACCCAGGCATGGATATTGGGATCCATCTCTGGTGCATGGGCAGGCTTTTGGGAGCCCTGTGCCTGTGGTGTGATGCATTGTGTAATCTTAGTGCAGTGGGAAGGAGCTTGGACCTGACTAGGCTCAGTGTGCCAGGCTCTACTGAATCCCCAAAACTTTAGCATCAGGCAGATTCTTAAGACAAGGACACAACCAGTCACATTCTTCACCAAAATATCAAAAGAATAGTCTCTAGCCCATTTTTCCCTTCTGTAACCCCTTGAGTTGATCTTTATAGTCCTTTATAGTCCTTGGCATTTGCAACATTACTAGCTTCCAAGTTTCTACTTGATACCCACTTATAGCATTCAACTGATTTCCTATCTCAATGTCCCCAAATCTTCCACATTCCTCCAAAAAGAATCAAGGTCAGCCTCTCACAATAATATCCCACTCCCTGCTATCAACTTATGTCTTAGTTACTTTTCTACTTACCTTGACCATAGAAGCTTCTAAAAATATTAATTTGGGGGTCACAGTTCCAGAGAGTTAGTGGTGGTAGGCCAACAAATAGGCAGTAACTGACTCCATACATCTGATTCACAATTGTAAGACAGAAAGAGAAAGGGGAGATGGAAATAAAGTGGGCTTTTGAAACCTTAAAGTGCACCCCCTTTACCATCTCCAAAGTGCACCATACAGTGACACATCACTACCAATGAGGTCTCACCTCTTAATCATTCCCAACTGGCTTCACCAAGTGGAGACCAAGAATTCAAATACATAGCCCTTTAAGGGTCATTGTCATTCAAACCATCACAGTAATAAACATCATGAGATATCTATGTGATAACAGTGCATTGCCAATAGAACCTTTTCTACATATGAAGTTTTTGCTACAAGGAGAAAAATTAATATTTACATGAGATGACATATACATTATTTTGTTCAACTGTAACAACCATTTCACCACATGTATACCAATCTTCATGTTTTACTCTTCCAATATGGACTCTAACTTTTATTTCAGAAGAGAAATATGGACAGAACTGACATCTGAAGCAAAAAGTTACAAATGAAGAGGAAATGGAAGTGTAGAGAGGTAAGAGATATTTCTGGGTCTTGATTGCTTCTCAGTCTTGCAGCTACACTCACTTAAGAAAACTTGTTCATTTGTTCTCTTTGGTCTATTCATATTACCCTTTCTTAATTGTGCTTCAATTAAAATTATCACATATTTCATCCTTAAAATTGAAATCATATTTTATAGATCATGTTACTAAAACAAGCATAATTTAAGGAATAAATGCTGTGGGCTCCTGAAAATAGTATAAATTTGAAACAAGTTTCATTTCTAGGGAACCTATTCTAAAGGATCTCATTAGAAACTTGTCTTAAGGCATTAGACAGTCAGAGAGAGGAGAATCTTGGCAAAGATAACAAAGGAAGAGAAAGGACTTGAACATGGAATGATAAGCAAGACATTGTGAATGGAACCACAGAGGAGAGTCTCCCTCTACCTTCAGATGTGCATGGATGTTGATGGATCTCATTACAAAACATGACCAGACTCTTCCAATGTGGAAAATGGCAGACATAGTGAACTTTGAGGTGAGGACCCTACTAGGTGATAAGAAATTTAATACAGACTTCTCTTGAGAATGGATATTTGTTTACTAAGCAATGTATATAAGAAAGACTATAGCTCCACAAATTCTTCAAAACATGTAGAAATTAATAACAACTTGAATTATAAGTATATCTATTTAACACTTGAAACACTGAAAAACATTTTTTTCCTTTTTTATTTATTATATTTGTGTTTTACACATCAGCCATGGGTTCCACTGTCCTATCCCCTCCCACCCCCGCCCTCACCTTCTCCCCAGACCCTGCTGGCAATGGTCAAGAGAAAGCCTGATCTGTCCTGGTCTGGTGATTAGATGGCCAAACACCCTAATAGTCGTGTTGGAACTCTCACCCAATAACTGATGGAAGTGGATGCAAAGATCCTCTGCCGGGCCCCAGGTGGAGCTCCAGGAGTCCAATTGTTGAGAAAGAGGAAAAACAATTTTTTTTAAAAAAAGGAAGTTTTGAAAAACATAACATTCACCTAACCACTATAAATTTCAGTAACTAAAGAAATGCAACCATTTCCAGCACTTTCTTGAATCTTCAGATGAAGGAGGGATTTGAAACATTACAAGCAGTCCTTGACACCAGAGCATTTACAAGGAGCCCCATCAAAAAGAGATGGTGAAGCCCTGAGTAAGACAGTTCCAGAAACACTGTGGTCAGTGTTTGTATAAAAAGTTCTGTGTCATTCAACTTCCACAACAATGATTTTTTTAACTGATTGAGGTCTAGCATCAAACCTAAAAATATTATAAAAATAGCCCAAACATAAAGAAAAATTTCGCTCTCAAAACCACTTCTCTTTGACCAGGGTATCTCCTAGCTGCTGCACTAGAGTGTTCCCATTTCTCTGACCTCTCCTAAAGAACCTTTGTCTCCACTTCCTCCTCCTCAAGAGTGTCCTGCAAGGCTCTGCAGAAACAGCTTGAGAGTCTTCTGCTGGAACTTCTGGTGCCTGATGGAGCCAACAAAGAAGTAAATGATGGGGTTGGCACTGCTGTTAATATAGGATAGAAATATTGTCACATAATAAAAATCACAAATAGCATCAGTAGATCCCCATAGGTAGACCAAAGATCAGGAAGAACACCACTGTGAGTACAATGATCACATACAGCCTGGTCACAGGAATCCTCTGTGAGCCACAAAAGATCCTCACCAGCAGGGTGAGGCTGGACCCACAAAGAACCACAAATAAAGTAATTGACCATAAAGCCATGATGAATTGAAATATTGGACACCAAAACAATTCAAAATCATTAAACAATAAGCCACATGCCTTCTCATGCAGGAGACTCAACAGCAGGGACAGAGCCCAAAGCAAGGCACATGTGACAGCTGATGTGTGCCTTGGGCGTTGGCAGTAGTACCAGATGGGCCACATGACAGACAAGCATCATTCAATGCTAATGGCACTGAGAATGCTCAGACCAGAAAGATAAGCAAATGTTGACACAACAAGGGAAAGCAAAGGGATGTGGATGGAAATTGAGTAGAAGATGTAAATGATAAAAAGAATACAATATACAAAGGGAAAGCAGAGGAAGAGAAAGTCAGCCACAGCCAGGTTGAAAATGTAGACAGAGAAGGCATTCCTGAGAATGTGGAAGCCCAGAAGCCACAATACTATGGCATTTCCTGCCATCCCAACCAGGGCAAAGATGAGGGAAAGAAAACTCATGGCTTGGAACATGATGACATAATCTGAAAAGTCAGTGTAGATGCTTCCTTTTGGTGTTGTAATGGTAGTCTCCCAGGTTAAGATGCTGATATTCTTACATAGGAAATCTCCAGTAGTGTTTCTAGAACAAAAAAAAAAAAAGAAAGAAAGAAAAACATAAGCAGATGCTGCATACTCTCTGGTTCCCAGGACCACCCTGCTCTGTGGTAATGACTGAGCAGGTTCATAAGGAGGAGAAACAAGACTGAGGAGAGTAAGTAATTTATCAAAACCAATTATTTCTAGAGCTTTAATTTAAATCCAGTTTGTATTTATTTGGGCTATCTACAACCCATGTCCTATACTGATATGAGTAGTTGGTTGTCTCAGTATAGACACTCAGTGTGTTGGCCTGTGTCAGAAAGAAACAGAACTGTGAACCCAAATTCTTTCTGTCCTAAGACTGGTTCTTCTCTGATGCAGGAACTTGGAAGCCAGAAGTAGAGTTCTGTGTAAATATCTCAGAGCTGGAAAAGCAGTGAATGATAATGTTCCACACCCTGAGAGAATATTTAACTGCCAATCAAGTGTCATACCCATTCTAATAGAAACCACTCTCCTTGTTTACACCCTCTTAGGACTATCCTAGATATCCAGCTAGATACCGCACCTTGATCTTCTCTGTAGGTACTCACAGGCCCCTGATAAGAGACTCCCTCTGCCACAAAATTGTTCCTTGGGATTTCCCCCAGAAGTATATAGTCTATGACCCACTTCAGGACTCAAAAAGGTGAGCAAACTAAAGGTATGACCAAGAACCAAACTCCAGATGCCCAAGTCCCATAGTAAATTCACAAGCATTAGAAAAATAAAAACAGTATGTCTTTCCTAAAGATCATGAATCCCGCAGCATGTATGATCAGGGAGTACAATTTAGATGAAGCTCAAGACACGGGATTCAGAAGAAGAGTTACAAGCATATTCAGGAGGTCAAAGAATTCAAACAGGATTTGAATAAACACCTGAAAGACCTTAAAGAAGACAGGAATAAACACTGGACTGAAGTAAAAACAACACATTTATCCAGCCATACACACAGAGAAGACTATTGTCTAGAAAACATAAAGAACTCAAAGAGTGTAACATCAAGAAAAGAAGCAAGAAATCAAGGAATGGACTATAAATTTGAACAGACAAATACCCAAAGAAGAAATATGAATATCTGCTACCATTTTGAAAAGTATTCAACATCAGTAGCCATCAGGAAAATGCAAATTAAAGCTGCTTTGAGAGTCTATCTTATCCCAAGCAGAATGGCTATCATCAAGAATCCAAAGAGCAAGAAATGCTGATAAAGATATGGGGACAGAGAAACATTCATTTACTGTTGTTGGTGAGAATTAAAACTGAAACTACCACAAGAGAAATCAGTATGATGATTCCACAGAAAATGAGATAGAACTGTTACAGTACATGTACTGGCTAGTTTGATGTCAACTTGATGTAAGTAAGCATCATGGAAGAGGAAGTAGCCTCTACTGAGGAAATTCCTCCATTAGATTAAGCTGCATGTAAGCCTGTGGGGCATTTTATTAATCATTGATGGAGAAGGGCCCAGCTCACTGTTGGTGGTGCCATCTCTGATTGGATAGTTCTGGATTCTGTAAGAAAGCAGGTTGAGCAAGCCATAAAGAACAATCCAGTAAGTAGCACTCCTCTGTGATCTCTACATCAGCTTCTGTCTCAAGATTCCTGAGCTGCTTTTGCCCCTGTCTTGACTTCTTTGATGATGAGCTGTGATAGGGAAGCATAAGACAAACAGTTTCTTCCCCAAGTTGCTTTTGTCATTATGTTTCATCACAGTAATAGTAATTTCAACGTAGATAGTACCTGGTATTCCATGCCTTGACATATAATTTAAAGACTTACTATGCTAATAAAAATAATCCTTCACTATCCATGTTAATTGTTGTGATTCTATTCACAATAACTAGGATAGAGAATCAGCAAAGATGTTCATCAACTGATGGGTGAAAAGTGAAGTAGAGTACACATATACAGTGGAACATATTCATCTGTAAACACATGTTATATTTGCAGATTTCATTTAGTTGGCTGGAACTGAAATAAATTTGTATTGAGAGAGAAAACTCAGGAACAACAAAACTACAAATGTAAAATATTCTGCTCAAATTGTGGATCCTAGCTTCAAATTTTTAATTCTTTGTGATCTCTTTGGATTATTTGTGGAAGCCAGGACACTATAAAACTTTCTTGGAAAGGAATATGCCTTAATGGTTGCAAAAGAATGGATGGAAGGAAATATGAAAATACAAAGAGGGATATGGGGATAGAAAGAAGGAGGGAAGAAATGGAGGAATAGGGAAGTAAGAGTAGATTAAGAGGGTTAATCAAAATGAAGGGCACAAAGAAACCTACAATTTTGAAACTGAACTTTAAATTATTATTTTTGAAAAATGAGGTTAAAAGGGGCTGCATTATGTACCTGGATGAAGCTGCTTTGAGGAGCCATGAATTGTTAAACAAAATACCCTGCCAGACATATTATAAGTCTCTATGAGTTGTTGGGCAAGGGGTCACCACAGGTGCCCAAAATAATACAGATTCTTGTCATTCCTTTAGTATTTTTCATCATCACTATGTGTGCAGACCGTATTGCTAAAGATACCATACATCTTGATATACATACATAGAACAAGCTAGTAACAAGGTGGAATCTTCCTCCCTGCTGGAGCTAGCTTTCACAGTCCCAGAAGGTGTTCTGCAGGATCCTGAGGGACAAATCACATCCATGGTTTTACCCAGCTATGAATCCTGCAGTCTATGAGAGTAACTTTCCAGGTAAGAAATGCATATGTTTACAATAGTGGCAGTATTGTTATGGGGGAACTAACTGCTTCCTGATTGGATTTGAAGGCCACTACATATGAAGGAACACTTGCTTTGTGCTGGAAATCAGATCAAATACATAAGACTAGGGAGGTCATATGCCCTGTGGTGGAACTGAATTCAATTGTTGAACTAAATTGACAGCATAGTATTGCTCTCTGAATATTTATGTTAATACTAGTTATGGACATTACATTGAGCTTTAATGAGAGAAACTTCTCTTTCAAGTCAATGGTCATAAAAGAAGAAAATCATTACTAGACACGGTACTAAGATTGGGTAAAAGTTGAGAGTCATTCATTCCATTTTCCCTAAGGCTCAGGTAACATTGCAGAAGGAAGAGCAGAAAGAATGTAAGAGCAGGAAAAATAAAGAGAAGAGCTTCAAAATGACACCCCCTCGACAAGACACAGTCACTCAAGTCACAGACTCACAGCAGTTTGGAATGTACACATAGATTCTACACAAAAAAAAAAGTGTTCCAATCAATAGCCAGACATGGATGAAGTATGGATTCTGGAAAGATTGCTGCTCCCAGCTGAATAATTGATGTACGACTGATAGGAGAAAAGAAGTAATCAGGTACCCACTAGTAAACAATATAGGAGTCAATAGATAGTTCAAACCACCAATGGGCATATGGAATAAATATTACAAAACATTATACATCATGATCTCAATAAGGAACTGGCAGAGAGGGAGATCAACAGAGAGAGGATAATTGAGAGTTGAGGAGAGTAATCAGCATACACTGTATGTATAAATTAAATGACCAAAAAATAAAATTGATCAATATTGAATGACTGGGGAATTGCATGGGAACCCTGCAATTATATGGGTTTAGATGACTTCTCCTTTGCTAACAATTGGTAAAGCTCCACACCCCTTGTTCCTTTTCTGGGTTGGGGATGGGTTCAACATCTCATGTATCTTTCCCTAAATATGTACATTTTTGATAAAATATAATTAATTGGGTTAGTAGCTCATTTTTAGACCATCTGCTTTCTACTGCAACAGGACACAACAGATGGAAACTTTCCATTGCAAGAAACACAGTGACTGAGGTGCTGACAGAACTGTGCTTTTAGAGACGGTGCCTGATTCATATGCTTGCCATGTCAGGAAAATGGCAGAATGCTCACAATAGGAACATGTGTGAATAGTTGGGCTGAGAGAAGAATGCAAGAAAGAATAGAGAGGGCATTGCCTTGGCTTACTGGCTTCAAACTCCCACACTGCAGTCTGCCAGCCCACAGAGCTGTCATGAAGGACCTTCATGACTCCTATTTCTGCAGAAATGCATGAGGCTCCTTGGATTCTCCACCTCTGGTGTAGTTTTATGGTCATGGACCAAGAAAATAGATAATAGCTTTGAGAAGAATGTCACCAAAGGCATCTTACCTTTCCTCCATTCTTCTTATGGGAGGTGATAAGCTGGTATGTGGCAAACAGAAGCATCCTCTGAGTCAGTTGTCAGTATAAAACATGTCTGTAGTACAAAGACTGTAGAAAGACTGGTGCTTGAGGAAGGATAATCAAGAGGGGAAGAAAGACCTGTGGTTTCCTGGACATGAATGTGGGCTTATGAGTGTCACTCCTTTGAGTCATGCACTTCACAAGACTGTTCTCAGTATTCGGCCTGGCTCCCATTTCTTATCCTCTAGCAATGCCAACACCTTATGGCTCCACTTTCCCATTAGTGCTTGTTGTTTTTTTAACTTCTTGCATTCAGGAGGTGAGAAATGTCAACGAGTATGAGCCATTGCAGTATCATTAGCTGGGTATCCTACCTAACTTCTTTCTCTTGCCAGAATGTTTTTATTTAAAAAAAATTAAGCACAATTCTACTGTATTTCATCAATGGTAATTATGTTTGGATTTTACATTCAAATTATTCAACAAACATGCCAGCTAAATAAAAACAACTACAAAAAATAAACATGCATTCATTTAATTTTAATTAAAATTATCTAGGAGAACATACGGGCATTGTTTTATAATTTTTTATTTTAAAAAATTCTCTTTCCTTTTACATACTAAACCCCCTCTTCCCACTCCCTCCTCTTCTCCTGCTCTCCCCTCAGCTATCCCCATCCCATCCTCATAGAGGGTAAGCCTCCTTTGGGGAGTCAACACAGGCTGACACATCAAGTTGGAGCTGGACCTAGCCCCTCCCCACTGCTCCAAGCCTGAGTAAGGCATCGCACCATAGGGAATGGGCTCTAAAAAGCCGGTTCTTGAACCAGGGATAAGTCCTGGTCCCATTGCCAGGGGACCCACAAACACATGAAAGCTATGCAACTTTCACTCACATTCAGAGGGCCCAGTTTGGTCCCATGCAGGCTCTCCAGCTGTCAGTCCAGAGTCCATGAGCTCCCATTTGTTTGGGTCAGCTATTTCTGTGCTTTTTCCCATCATGATTCTGATCTTCCCTTGCTCTTACAATCCTTCCTCCCTCTCTTCAGCTGAACTCCAGGATTTTGGCCAGGTGCTTAGCAATGTGTCTCTGCATCTGCTTCTATCAGTCATTGGATATAGGTTTGATTATGACAATTAGGGTAGACACTAATCTGAGTGAATGGGAAGGCTAGTTCAAGCACACTCTCTACCATTGTTATGAGTCTTAGCTAGGGACAATCTTGTGAATTCCTGGGGTTTTCCCTAGCTGTAGATTTCTCCCATCTCCTTAATGGTACACTCTGTCAAAATATCTCTTTCATTATTCTCCCTCCCCACCCCAACCCCATGTTCCCACCCCCCATCCCATTCCCTCCCCTCTATTCCCCATCCCAGTTAACTCAGGAGATTTTAACCCTTTCCCCTTCCTGGAGTGATCCATGTGTGTCCCTCTTAGTGCCTTCCTCTTTACCTAGCTTCTTTGGGGGTGAGGATTGTAGTGTGGTTATCCTTTGCTTTGCATCTAACATTCACTTATGAGTGAGTACATACACTGTTTGTCTTTCTGGATATGGGTTACCTCCCTCAGGATGATTTTTTCTAGTTCCATCCCTTTGCCTACAAATTAATGATGACATTGTTTTTACCACTGTATAAATGTTCCACATTTTCTTTATCCATTCTTCAGGCATGCCTCATTGAGGAGCATCTAGGTTATTTCCAGAGTCTAGCTATTAGGAATAATGCTGCCATGAACATAGTTGAGCAAATGTCCTTGTAGTGTGGTTGAGCATCTTTTGGGTATATGCCCAGGAGTGGTATTGCTGGGTGTTTAGGTAGGTTGATTCCCAATTTTCTGAGATACCACCATAGTGATTTCCAGAGAGGCTGTACAAGCTTGCATTCCCACCAGCAGTGAAGGAGTGTTCCCCTTTCTCCACATCCTCTCCAGCATAAGCTGCCATCTGTGTTTTTTATCTTAGCTATTCTCACAGGCAAAGATGGTGAAATCAGATGGGAACCTCTACCTTCATTTTCTGTTTCACAGTGATTTGGAAGAGAGGTCATTTTTTATTAAGAAAATTTTTATTTATTTTACATACCAATAACAGATCCACCTCTCATCCCTCCTCCCACCCCTCCAGCCTTCCCCCCCTCAACCAACTCCCCATCCCCTTCCAACAAGGCAAGATCTCTCATGGGAAGTATGCAGAGCCTGTTATATTTGGTAGAGGCAAGTCTAACTCATTTCCTCCTGCATTAAGGCTGTGCAAGGTGTCCCACCATAAGTAGTGGGCTCCAAAAAGCCAGCTCATGCACTGGGAATGGATCCTGATTGTACTGCCAGGGAACCCCTTAAGCAGATCAACTACACAACTGTCTTGCTTATTCAAAGGGCCTAGTCCAGTCCCATGGAGGCTCCACAGCTGTTGGTCTAAGTTTCATGAGTTCCCACTAGTTTGGTTTGGTTGTCTCCATAGGTTTCCCTACCATGATCTTGATGCCATTTGCTCATATAATCCCTCCTCTCTCTCTTCAACTGGATTCCTGGAGCTCAACTTGGTGCTTGGCTGTGGATCTGTGCATCTGCTTCCATCAGTTACTAGATGAAGACTTCATGGAGATCTCCACTATTTCCCCTTCATTGGGTGATCCATGTGTCCCTTTTAGGGTCCTCCTTATTATCTAGCATCTCTGGAGCTGTGGGTTGTAGCCTGGTTTTCCTTTGCTTTACACCTAGTATCCACTTATGAGTAAAGTACATACAATGATTGTCCTTCTGAATCTGGGTTATCTCATTAGGGATGATATTTTCTAGTTCTATCTATTTACCTGCAAATTTCATGATGTCATTGTTTTTCTCCTGCTAAGTAGTATTCCATTGTGTACATGTACCACATTTTCTTTATCCATTCTTCAGTTGAATGGCATCTAGGTTATTTCCAGATTATGCCTATTATGAATAATGCTGCTATAAACATAGCTGAGTAGCAGAAATCTAAAAAGTTTTTATTAATAGAATCAAACCTGAGGCCAGTTATTGGGTTAAATGCTGGAAGATCAGAGAAGCAGAGCAAGCCACACCCACCTCACATTGCCAGTTCCTCAGCTGATCCTGTTTCCTCAGACTGGAAGCCTCTGAGTCCTCATCCAGAATAGATCTCAGCTGAACTGCTGCTCCAAAGCCTGAAAGCTTAACCAGCTAAAAGCTTCTAGTTTCTGGTCCTCACACCTTATATACCTTTTTGCTTTCTGCCATCACTCCCTGGGATTAAAGGCATGAGTCATCATGCTTTCTTTGTATTGGGTAGCCATCCCAGCCTTGGCCTGGAAGTTCCAACCCCCACTGAGGCTTCAGTAATGGCTATGCCCACAAGGTGGGGCTCAGGGAGGAAGCTGAAGACCGAGGATCGAGAGGAGATGCCTCTCTTGGTTCCAGGACCCTGGACGCTGGGCGTAGACCAAGCAGAGTTCTCCAGAGAACACCGCTGAACTGTGCCATACCTTTCCCAGTCCCTGCAACCTATCCCTTCATTTGTAAGTTACCCCACAAAATAAACCTCCCTTTTAACTATGTGGAGTGGCCTTAATAATTTCACCAATATCTGGCACCCCACATTGGGCGCCATTTGTAGTTAGAGTTTTCCTGCCTGACCCACAGTCAGGACAAATCTCTCTCACCCACCAGGCCCATAGACGCTCAGACCCAACCAAGTAAATACACAGAAACTTATAGTGCTTACAAACTGTATGGCTGTGGCAGGCTTCTTGTTATCTACTTCTTCTATCTTAAATTAACCCATTTCTATTGATCTATACTTTGCCACATGGCTTGTGGCTTACCAGTGTCTTTACATGTTGCTTGTCATGGTGGCGGCTGGCAGTCTCTCCCTGCCTCAGCCTTCCACCTCCCAGAATTCTCTTCTCTCTTGTCCCGCCTATACTTCCTGCCTGGCCACTGGCCAAACAGCATTTTATTTATACAGAGCAATATCCACAGGAATGCTTGGCTGTATCATTGAACACATAGAGATGCAGAGGGATTTCTGCCTTTGGAATATTAGGATTAGAGGCATGTGCTACCACTGCCTATCCTCTATGTTTAATATTGTGGCTCTTCCGTCCTCTGACCCCACATATGTTTATTAGTATGCACAATATTTCGGGGAACACAATAGCACCACATAATTGACCATGTGTCCTTCTGGTATGATTGAGCATCTTTTGGATTTATACCCAAGAGTTTTATAGCTGGGTCTTGAGGAAAATTGATTCCCAATTTTCTGAGAAACCACCATACTGATTTCCAAAGTGACTATACTAGTTTGCACTACCACCAACAGTGGAGGAATGTTCCCCTTGCTCCACATCCTCTCCAACATAAGCTGTTATCAGTGTTTTTTAACTTAGCCATTTTAACAGGTGTAAGATGGCATCTCAGAGTCATTGTGATTTGCATTTCCCTGATGACTAAGGAAGTTGAGCAATCCCTTAAATGTCTTTCAGCCATTTGAGATTCTTCTGTTTCTCTGTTTAGTTCTATAGGCCATTTTTTTAATTGGATTGTTTGGTATTTTGATGTCAAGATTCTTCAGTTATTTATATATTTTGGAGATCTGCCCTCTGTCAGATGTGGGGTTGATGAAGATCTTTTCCCATTCTATAATCTATCATTTTGTCTTATTTACTATAAGAGACTGTAGTTACCAGCTGAGATCACTATACTGAGTAAAACTTTCAATCATAATAGATGGAGTAAAAAAAATTCCATGATAAAACCAAATTTAAGCAGTATCTAACTACAAATGGAGCTCTACAGAAAGTGCTAAAAAGAAAATTCCAAACTGAAGAAGTTGACCACACCAAAGAAAACACAAATAATGAATCATCCTAGACCAGGAAATCAAATGGGGGGAGGATACACAGCATAGCAACAAAATAACAGGAATCAACAAATATTGCAAATTAATAACTCTCAATATCAATGTTCTCAACTCACTAATAAAAAGGCACAGACTAACAGACTGGATTCAAAACATGAACCATCCTGCTGCTGCATCCAAGAAACACTCCATATTATGAAAGATATACATCACTTCAGGGTAAAAAATGGAAAAAGATATGCCAATCAAATGGATCCAGGAAGCAAGCTAGGACACAGGAATGTAGACATTTTAATATCTGGCAAAATAGACTTGAAATCAAAACTAAACAGAAGATATAGGGAAGGATGCTACATACTTATCAAAGGAAAGCTCCACCTTTGCAATTGTAAACATTTATGCACCAAACACAAGGGTATGAAAGTTTATGAAAGAAACAAAATTGACCACATTCAGGGAACAAAGCAATTCTAACATATACAAGAGAATTGAAATAACTCCCTGAATTCTATCTAACCACTATGGATTAAAGCTGGATATGAACAATAATAGAAACAACAGAAAGCTTACAAACTCATAGAAACTGAACAATGCACTATTGAATGAAAAATGGGTAAAAACAAAAATTAAGAAATAAATTAAAAACTTAATAGAATTGAAGGAAAATGAAGACACAACATGCCCAAACTATGGGGCACAATAAAGGTGCTTCTAAGAGGAAACTTCATAGCACTAAATGCCTACATTAAAATGGAGAGATCACATATTAGAACCTTAACTGAAAGCTCTATAGAAAAAGGAAGAAATAGCACAGAGAACTAATAGATGGCATGTAGCAGGAATCTTCAAAGTTCTTATTAATAAAAATAAACCTGGAGCCAGGTATTGGGGTGAATGATGGAAGATCAGAGAAGCAGAACAAGCCACAGCCACCTCACCTCGCCAATTCCTCAGCTTATCCTGTTTCCTCAGACTGGAAGCTTCTGTGTCTCAGCTGAACTGCTGCTCAAAAGCCTGAAAGCTTAACCAGCTCTAGTTCACACCTTATATACCTTTCTGCCTCCTGCCTTTACTCTCTGGGATTAAAGGCATGCATGAGTCACCATGCTTGGCTGTTTCCAGTGTGGCCTTGAACTCACAGAGATCCACGCCTCTGGGATGTTAGGATCAAAGGCGTAAGTGCCACCATTTTCTAGACTAGGTATCTAGTGGCTGTTCTTTTCTCTGACCCCAGCTAAGATTATTAGGGTGCACAATATTTTGGGGAACACATACCACCACAATGGCAAGAAATAATTAAGCTCAGAGTTGAAATCAATAAAATATAAAATAAAACAATAAAAGAATCAATGAAATGAAATGCTGTCTCTTTAAGAAAATCAATAACATTGATAAACTATTAGCCAAATTAAGTAAAAGATATAGTGAGATTATCAAAATTCTCAAAATTAGACACAAAATTAGGACATCGCTACAGCCATCAGGAAATCAAGAGAATCATAAGGACATACTTTAAAAATGTATACTCTACCAACAATTAGAAAACCTAAAAGAAATGGATAAATGCCTTTATATATGCCCCATCATAGTTAAATCATGAACAGATAAGCTATTTAAACAGACCAATATTCCTACAATAGAAGAAAGTAAATAAATGTTTCCCAACCAAACAAAGCCAAGGATAAAATAGATGCCCAAAGGAATTCTACGAGAATTTCAAAGAAGAATTAATGCCACTATGCCTAAAAATATCCACGAAATAGGAACAGAAGGGGCATTGTTTAATTCTTTGTATGAGGCCACAGTTACCCTGATATGCAAACCCACACTAAGACCCAACAAAGAAAGAGAATTACAGACCAATTTCCCATATGAACATAGATACAAAAATGTGGGAGCCCACAACTGACTCAGTTTCCCAATTTGAATCTGAAGTCTATGCTGAGTCAATAGAGTTCAAGCTTGTTTGCTCCAGGGCTGTGAGAAGTTCGGATTAGCCCACAGAATCTCCTTGAAGGGCTGTGAGAAAGTTCTGATTAGCCCATAAGAGGGAACATACTATCTAGCTAGACGCAAGCTGCTGATGCCTTCCAGAGGTATATTGAGATATAAAATGAAACTGCCTGTTCCTTGGTACAAGGCAGGAGAGATACTGGTTGAATGCCTGTGCTATGCATTATTCTACCTCTGTCCTTCAAAACTGTATATAAGCCGGCTATGAAATAAACTCAGGGCTGTCCAGCATTGACTGGTAGACCTCTCAACTCTTTTCTGTCTTCTTCATTGTCTCTTCAATCCGCACACCTCTACCCAGCTACCCAGCTGACTGTTGGCAGGCCCAACACAAAAATACTCAATAAAATACTTGCAGACAAAATTCACAAATAAATCAAAAAGATCATCCACATTTATCAAATAAGCTTCATCCCAGAGATGCAGGTATGGCTCCTATATGAAAATGAATGAATGACATCCACCATATAAACAAACTGGAAAAGAAAAAAAAACAACACATGATCATCTCATTAGAGGCATGAAATACTTTTAATGAAATTTAACATCCTTCATGATACCTCCTGGAGAGACTAGTTATACATAGACCATCCTCAAAATAATACGGGCAATTTATAGCAATCCCACAGTCAACATCCAAAAGAACAGAGAAAAATTAAAAACATTTTCACAAAAATAAGTAACAAGACAATATTATCTACTCTTTCTATACCTATTCAACGTAGTATTAAAGTCTTAACTAGAGCAATAAGACAACAGGAGATGAAAAAAACAAACAAATTCCAAAGGAGCATCAAAGTATCTTTACTTTCAGATGAGATGATTGTATTCATAAATGACTGAGTAGTGTTCTATTACTGTGAAGAGACTTTGACCGTGGCAAATTTTACAAAAGAAAGCATTTAATTGGAGTTTGCTTACATTTTCAGAGCTTTGGTCCATTTTTACCATGGAAAGAGAATGGTGGTACATAGGCAGACATGGTGCTGGAGAAGCAGCTTAGAGTCCTACATCTGGGTCCATAGGTAGCAAGAAGAAAGATACTGGGCCTAGCTTGAGCTTTTGAAACCTCAAAACCTACCCTCAGTGACAAACTTTCTCCAACAAGGCCATACCTACTCTAACAAGGCCACACCTTCTACTTATTCTTAAGTAGTGGTACTTCCTGATGACCAAGGTCAAATATATATTGGCCTAATGAGGGCCATTCTTATTCAAACCATCCCAATTATCCCAAAATTCCACCAAGAAACTCCTAATGGTGAAAAACCTTTCTAGGAATCTTGTACAATATTAGAGGGATCAGCCTTAATATTATACATCCCAGGGCCTCAGGAGAGAGAACTACTAATGGAAAGGACTATTTTTGGGAAATAGAAACTCAGCACACCGAGCTCTATAGTCCACTTGCTCTAATTCCTCTGACATAACATCCTATATACACAGTTTCAGTTCTGTTCTCATGCCTACCTCCTTTCTTGCCTGATTTATCTCTGTTTATCTACTGCTCCCTCTTAAGTTCTATCTAATTCTACCTCATCTAGGTCCTTTTCACATAGGACTTTCACAGCTAGGACTTTCCCATCTGACTCTTCCTCTTCTTCCATCTTGTTCCTCTAGTACTCTCTTCTAGGCCTTCAACCTAGTTCTTCTCCATATCAGTTTGTTCCTCTCAAGTTCTTACCCATCTAGTTCTTCCATTCTCTTTTCTCTTCTCTGTCTTCCATCATCCATGTTTTACCTAAGTCTCCCTGGAAGTCGATCCAGTTATACCAAGCCCCTGGTTGAGCAAGGTCACCAGGCTTGAATTCTACAGGGTCATAAAAGCAGGGAAGAATTTTCTTCAGGCAGTGACCACCAGGCTTTCTTTTACAATCCAAAATGGGAGTGGTAAAAGAGGAGGTCAACTGAGTGCTAATGACCAGTTAGCATATCACTGTTAGTCCTTGAAAGTGGCTAAGGGAGGTATCTGATTCCAGAGAAAGCCTTTCCTGAGGCTGTTCTCCAAATACCTGGAATGTGTATGTCCAGAGAGTGATCAGTCTACACTGGTAGCCCTTCTTAGGGAAAAGTCAAATGGGAAAACTATGAAGGCACACATGATTTTCATAACAGAAGACAGCTGATATATAACAAGCCAAGTAACACCAAAAGCTCCTTGGAATTTGGCTTCCTCTGGAGGAAATCCTTGATCCAGGTAGTGACATTGCCATAACCAGCTGAGTTCTTATGATATATTCCTGCTGCCCACAGCATATGAGGTAGCTGGATACAAAATGAACTCACAAATATCCATAGCCATCCTGTATAGAGATGGCAAATGGACCAAGAAAGAAATGAGAGAAACAATACCATTCACAATAATCTCAGAAAACAAAATAGCTTGCAATGGAATCGAATTGAAAACCCTGAAATTAACCCGCACACCTACAACATATAATTTTTGACAAAGAAGCCAAAAATGTACAATAGAAAAAAGAAGGCATCTTCAACAAATGGTGCTGGCATAACTGGATGTCAATGTGTAGAAGGCTGCAAATAGATCCATATCTGTCACCATACACAAAATTTAAGTCCAAGTGGATCAAAGACCTCAACATAAATCCAGTTACTCTGAACCTGATAGAAGAGAAAGTAGGAAGAACTCTTGAATGCATTGGCACTGGAGATCACTTTCTAAATATAAAACCAGTAGCACAGACACTGAGAGAAACAATCAATCAATGGGACCTGTGGAAACTGAGAAGCTTTTGTAGAGCAAAGGACACAGTCAACAAGACAAAGCAACAGCCTACAGAATGGAAAACGGTCTTCACCAACCACACATCTGACAGAGGGCTGATATCCAGAATATATAAAGAAATCAAGAAATTAGACATTAAAATGTCCAACAGTCCAATTAAGAAAAGGGCTATAGAACTAAACCGAGAATTCTCCACAGAGGAAGTTCAAATGGCTGAAAGACATTTAAGGAATTGCTCAACATCCCTAATTACCCAGGAAATGCAAATCTAAACAACTCTGAGATACCACCTTACACCTGTCAGAATGGCTGAGATCAAAAACACAGAAGACAGCTTATGCTGGAGAGGATGTGGAGCAAGGGGAACTCTCCTCTACTGCTGGTGGGAATGCAAGCTTGTACAGCCACTTTGGAAATCAATATGGCGCTTCCTTAGAAAATTGGGAATCTATCTCCCCCAAGACCCAGCTGTAGTACTCTTGGGCATATACCCAAGGAATGCTCAATCATACCACAAGGGCATTTGCTCAGCTATGTTCATATCAGTATTGTTTGTAATAGCCGAACCTGGAAACAACCTAGATGCCCTTCAACTGAAGAATGGATAAAGAAAAATGGTATATATACACAATGGAGTACTACTCAGCAGAGAAAAACAATGACACCATGAGGTTTGCAAACAAATGGATGGATCTAGAAAAAATCATCCTGAGTGAGGTAACCAAGACTCAGAAGGACAAACATGGTATGTACTCACTCATAGGAGAATACTAGATGTAAAACAAAGATGACTAGCCTGCTACACAACTCCAGGGAGGCTACCTAGAAAATGGGACCCTAGGAAAGACACAGGGATCACCCAATGACAGAGAAATGGATGAGATCTACATGAATAACCTGGACAACAGTGGGAGTAATGAAGGGCAAGATTTGAGAGAAAGAAAGATTAGGGGAACAGGAGATCCCAGCTGGATCAGGAACAGAAAGGGAGAACAAGGAATAACAGACAATGATAAACGAAGACCACATGAGAATAGGAATAGGCAGAGTGCTCGAGAGGTCTCCAGAAATCCACAATGATACATCCTCTGTAGACTGCTGGCAATGGTTGAGACAAAGCCTGATCTGACCTAGTCTGGTGATCAGATGGCCAAACACCCTACCAGTCAAGCTAGAACTCTCATCCAATAACTGATGAACGTGGATGCAGAGATCCTCAGCCAGGCCCCAGGTGGAGCTCCAGGTGTCCAACTGTTGAGAAAGAGGAGGGACTGTAAAAGAGTGAATTGTTGACACCAAGATTGGAAAAAGTACAGGGAAAAATAGCCAAAGGGATGGAAGCACAGGAATTATGAACCAAAGGCTGTGGAGCCCCCAGCTGGATCAGGCTCTCTAGACAAGTGAGACAATTGAATAGCTTGAACTGTTTGGGAGGCATCCAGGCTGTGGGATCCGGACCTGTCCTTAGTACATGAGCTGGCTGTTTGGAAACTTGGGCTTACACAGGGACATTTTGCTCAGCTTGGAGGGAGGGGACTGGACCTGCCTATACTGAATCCACCAGGTTTAAATGAATCCCCAGGGGAGTCTTGGCCCTGGAGGAGATGGGAATGGAGGGGAGGGGATGGGAAAAATGTGGGGGTGGGAGGGGGAGGACAGGGGAACCCATGGCTGATGTGTAAAATTAATACACAAAGATAATAATAAAAAAAGAAAACAAAATAGCTTGCAATCACTACTGTGCAGATTTGAAAGAAAATGTCCACCAAAGGGAGTAGCATTATTAGGAAGTGTGGCTTTATCGGAGTGGATATGGCCTTGTTGAAGGAAGTGTGTCACTGCAGAGGTAGGCTTTGAGGCCTCCTATATGCTCAAGCCACACCTGATGTCTCAGTTCACTTATTGTTGCCTGTAGATCAAGATAGATAACTCTTCATTCATTTTCCAGCAACATTTCTGCCTGTAAGTCTCCATGTTCCACCATGATAATAATGGACTAAACCTTTGAACTGTTTAAGTCACCCAACTAAATATTTTACTTTAGCAGAGTTGCTGTGGTTATATTGTCTCTTCACAGAAATAGAAATGAAAGACTTGTATAATAAAAACTTTAAGACTTTAAAGATAGAAATTATAGAATATATCAGAAGAAGATCTCCCATGCTCCTGGATCAATAGGACTAACATCATAAAAATGGCTATCCCACTGAAAATAATGAACAGATTTAATACAATTCCCATTAAAATTCCAACACAATTCTTCACAGAAATTGAAGGACAATTTTCAGCTTCATGTGAAAACAACCCCCTGGAGCTGGGCAGTGGTGGCACATGGCTTTAATCCCAGCACTTGGGAGGCAGAGCTAGGTGGATCTCTGTGAATTCGAGGCCAGCTTGAGCTACAGAGTGAGTTCCAGGAAAGGTGCCAAAGCTACATGGAGAAATCTTGTCTTGAAAAACCAAAAAAAAGTGAAAAACAAAAAAGGAAACAACCCACCAACACACACACACACACACACACACACACACACACACACACACACACACACAAAGATAGATAGATAAAACAATCCTGAATAACTGAATAATAAAAGAACTGCAGGAGGCTGGATGTATCACCATCCCCTATCTCAAGCTTGCTCCTGCACAAAACTCAATGCTAAATGGATCAAAGACCTCACCATAACACCAAATATACTAAATCTAGTGGAGCAGAAAGTGTGGAATAGTCTTGAACTCATTGTCACAGGAAAATACTTTCTGAGCATGACACTGGCAGCACAGGCACTAAGAAGAGTTAATATAGGGGACCTCATGTAGATCTCATCCATTTCTCTGTCATTGGACAATCCGTGTGTCTTTTCTAGGGTCCCGTTTTCTAGGTAGCCTCCCTGGAGTTGTGTAGCAGTCTAGTCATCTTTGTTTTATATCTAGTATCCTCCTATGAGTGAGTACATACCATGTTTGTCCTTCTGAGTCTGGGTTACCTCACTCAGGATGATTTTTTCTAGATCCATCCATTTGCCTGCAAACCTCATGATGTCATTGTTTTTCTCTGCTGAGTAGTACTCCATTGTGTATATATACCATATTTTCTTTATCCATTCTTCAGTTGAAGGGCATCTAGGTTGTTTCCAGGTTCTGGCTATTACAAACAAAGTTGATACAAACATAGCTGAACAAATGCCCTGGTGATATGATTGAGCATTCCTTGGGTATATGCCCAAGAGTGCTATAGCTGGGTTTTGGGAGAGATGGATTCCCAATTTTCTAAGGAAGCGCCATATTGATTTCCAAAGTGGCTGTACAAGCTTGCATTCCCACCAACAGTGGAGGAGAGTTCCCCTTGCTCCACATCCTCTCCAGCATAAGCTGTGTTCTGTGTTTTTGATCTTAGCCATTCTGACAGGTGTAAGGTATCTCAGAGTCATTTTGACTTGCATTTCCTGGGTAATTAGGGATGTTGAGCAATTCCTTAAATGTCTTTCAGCCATTTGAACTTCCTCTGTGGAGAATTCTCGGTTTAGTTCTATAGCCCATTTCTTAATTGGACTGTTGGGCATTATGAACAACCTGGATGACAGTGGGAGTTATGAAGGGCAAGGATTGAGAGAAAGAAAGTTTAGGGGAGCAGGAGATCCCAGCTGGATCAAGAACAGAAAGGGAGAATGAGGAATAACAGACCATGATAAATGAAGACCACATGAGACCTGGAATAGACAGAGTGCTCGAGAGGTCCCCAGAAATCCACAATGATACATCCTCTGTAGACTGCTGACAATGGTCGAGAAAAAGCCTGATCTGACCTAGTCTGGTGATCAGATGGCCAAACACCCTACCAGTCGAGCTAGAACTCTCATCCAATAACTGATGTAAGTGGATGCAGAGATCCTTGGCCAGGCCCCAGGTGGACCTCCAGGAGTCCAATTGTCAAGAAAAGGAGTGACTGTAAGAGTATGAATTGTTGAGAGCAAGATTGGAAAAGCACAGGGAAAAATAGCCAAAGGAATGGAAACACAGGAATTATGAACCAAAGGCTGTGGAGCCCCCAGCTGGATCAGGCCCTCTGGATAAGAATATATATGAGCTCATGAACCTGAAAAGCTTCTATATAGCAGGAAACTAGGAGCAGATCTACCTTAACATCCAGCTATGTTACTCTCGGGCATATACCCAAAGTACTCTACATCCTCTGCAAAGACACTTGCTCAACACTGTTCATTGTTTCTGTTTTCATAACTGCCAGAAATTGGAAAAAGCATAGTGTCCATTGATGGATGAATGGATAAAGAAAATGTGGAACATATACATAATGGAATATTACTCACCTGTTAAAATAAAATCATGAAATTTTCCAGGTAAATGAATGATGCTAGAGAAAAATCATTCTGAGTGAGATAACCAGAACCAAAACACAAATGTGGTATATCTTTTCTGATATGAGGATGGTAGATGTTAAGTATTTGATAAGTGGACTATAATCTGTATAACTACAGAGGCTAGGTAGAGAATAAGGGTTTAGTGGGGAGGGAAGGAACTCCTTGGGAGGTAAAAATGGAATGCATAGTAATGGATTGATGTGAGGGAGGTGTAACCAGAACATTCAAATGAGAGGTATGTATGGTGAGAGACAGCTAAAACTAAGGGTCATTTGAAGGTTCATATGGAAATCTGCTACAGTAGAAACTTCTTTAAATAAATACATATTTTTAAGAAATCTTAATGGAATCAGCAAATAACATTGAAGACAAAGCCCCAACTAGACCTCTCTTGCCATCAAATGAAACCTTCAGTGCCAAGAATGGGTTATACCTAATTAAATTGTTGGCCAAAGGAGACACTTCTAAACTCTCAAACAACCAAACTATTGCCAAACTATTGGTTACTCTTCACAAACTGATGGTAAGGTCTTATTTCTGAACACAATGCCTATACAACTCATTGAACATGGTGAAGTCAAACTGGTGCCTACTTAGAGCCTTCACTTATACTGACTTGTTTTCACAGTACCAAAAGATACTCCACACACTACCAGAAGGAAATTGGTAAACAAACCACCCAACTATAAACACTTTGCCCTGCTATAGTGACCTGTCATGTATGATACACTAATGCAATAAGATGTCAAAAGTTGTGGGAGTAACCAACTATCTGGTTGGGTTTAAGGCCTACTCCATGAAATGGAATTTATACCTGATTCTACTTGTCAAAGACTACCTGGAATAGATAAGCCATGAACTAAGGGGAAAACAAATACTAGTGCAAAATGTAGCAATAAAATGACTCGTAACAACATTCTGATACATTCCTAGATGGGTGTCTTGTTCAGCCATCATCAGTCTTCCTGAAGTACATGGGAACAACCACAGAGACCAAAACTGAACAATCTGATGGAAGGGAGAGACTTTGGAATACTAGGTCCTTAATGGAATTTCTCCATCAAATCCTTCCCCTGGAGGCTCATGGAACTTTGTGGAATAGGAGATGGAAAGATTATAGGATTCATTGGGGACGAAGAACACCAAGGAAACAAGGCCTTCTTGACACAACAGGACAGATGCACATATGAAGTCATGGAGACTTTGGCAGCATGCACAGTGCCTGTACAAATCTTAGACAGATGGTATCCCAGCACTGAAAGGGGAAGTGGACACTAGCTCCCATTCACATCTTAGAAGTTATCTTCAATTGATATCTGCTCACAAAAGAAAAATTAGTTTTCTTCAGTGGAATCTAGGTATACAAATAACACTTAAGGGAAGGCCTCATTCCTGACAGGAGCTGACCAACACAAAACAGCTCAATGATACACTTGGAAGTCTGTTGTAATGCTCTGTCTGGGCAACTGTTTTCTCATTTCCTTGAGTCCTTCCTAGTTATGGCTTCCAGTTTTATTATTTCATTGGGATTTTTGTTTGTGAATGTATATGTGTATCTCTGCATATGTAGGTGTTTCTTGTGCTTTTTCTTTGGCTATTTTTATTTAGTTGTTTTGTCCTATTCTTCTTTGTTTGTCTATTTGCTTTCTGGTAAGAGAGAGAAAAGGAATGGACTTGAGCGATGGAGAAGGTGGAGAGAATTTGAAAGGAGCTTGGGGAGAACTATTCTATTTTAAATAGAAGAAAAAGATGGAAAAAAGAATATATTGTGCTCAGCCAGGAAGGAGGGGACAGAACCTGCCTGTACTGAATCCACCAGGTTTAAATGAATCCCCAGGGGTGTCTTGGTCCTGGAGGACATGGGAATGGAGGGGAGGGGCTGGGGGGAAGGTGGGGGCGAGGGCAGGAGGGGGGAGGACAGGGAACCCATGGCTGATGTAAAAATTAAAATTGTTAAAAATTTACAAAAAAGAAAATAAATAAATAAATAAATAAAAGAATATATTGTATGAAAAATCTATTTTAAAACACAACAACCGAAAAAACAGAAACAGAAACTGCAACAGGACCAGAAAACCAGGCATGATCAGTTCAACTGTGGACAGATGTCACATGTGTGGCGATAGGAAATGGAGCAACTCATTTTAAATTGCTAGCTGGAGGTGATGAACAGCCACAGCTTCACAGGAGAGAAGAGGTAGACGTGGGGACTGGCGGAGGACGGGAGATAAAAAGAAGAAACCATGTCATGAGCACGTGGCGTCCACAATCTCTGAATTAAGGGGCCTTTTCCTCCATGAGACTTCACTTTGTCATTTGGTTTTACTGAATGTAGAGCCTTTTCATACCATAGGACAGCACATGGCTTCTGTGATGACCAAGAACACCAGACAAGACACATTCTTCCCTAGGACTGTCCCCAGGCTGAGGACTAGAAGCCCATTTTAGGGTTCAGGAATGGTTTCCTCCTTCCAGGCAGCTCAGAGCTGCTGCTGTGAAGCAAGTCCCTTCTAACTGAAGCAGTCC
Organism: Onychomys torridus; assembly: GCF_903995425.1. Lineage (NCBI taxonomy): Eukaryota > Metazoa > Chordata > Mammalia > Rodentia > Cricetidae > Onychomys > Onychomys torridus. The sequence continues at coordinate 33,310,302 of NC_050443.1, forward strand.
CTCCTAGAGGAAGGAAGGAGGCTCCTGGGGCTCTGTCACCAGCTGAGGCTGCCTGGGGAAGACTCAGAGTGAACATGTCCTACTGCCTTTAGTTCAGCAGGGAGTTCCAAGACTGCAGCTTTTATGAATTGTCATCCATGCTGGAGTGGCCTTTTTAAGGCACAGATGTCCCTCTGTCATCTTTGCTCCTGCAAAGGAACCTCTCATCCATACTCCACAAGTAATCCCTCACTCATCATCCTGTAAGACACTCCAATAAACTAGTTGGTGACCAAGCTGGACTTTAGTAGAATTCTTATCTTGCTCTTCATGGGTTTCCAGCATAAATGTTTGTTCACATCGCTTCTGAAAATCCACACAGCCACTTGGTGTCCAAACATCGCCAGGAGAATCAAAAAGGTGTTTGAGCAGAGTGTGCCTGATGATAACTAAATGCATCTGGCACTCTGAAAAGCACATGACCCTCTAGGGTCAAGAGCAGAATGTTAAGGTTTGAGTACGGAAAACACTCTATAGTTTTAGATGCTTTAAGTGCTTCCTCTCCAGATGCTGGAACTACTTGGGGAGATCACAGGAACTTTAGAAGCCAGAATGTACTAAAGACGTAAGTCACTGGGAGGAATGACTTGTCCTTCCTGTCACAGTCTACATCCTGTCTTCCAGCGTGTGACCTTCAACTTCTGCTCTGTGTTCTCACTTCCATTGTATTCTGCTCATGTGGATGGGACAAATCCTCACAGCATAAATATAAGTAAACTATTCCTCTCTAGTTATTCTGTAAAATATTTTTATCACAGTGAAGCAAAAACTAATCCAGCACGGTTACTGCTCAGCCTATGCTAAAGTACATTTGCATACTTAGAATGTGATGAGCTACAATTAGTGCAGTGAATAATCTCTCCAGAGCAACATTTGTAGAAGACACAGAGGTTCTTGTGCTCACAGATAAACAGCAAGCAAACCAGAAATGTTAAACGGGCAGGGGTTATGAGCAAATGAAAAGTTCATAACTTGTTATCTGTCCAGAAGGCCGGGAGGGGATGTGGTTAATAGCCTGCTGACCTTTGTGCTATCTGTATGATGTAGACCACACTGAATCCTCCCCCAGACCCTGATCGTGAGGTTGTTTTTCTCAATCTATAGAACACATCTGTTCTATAAATTATAGGAGATGGCATATGTCCTGTACAAAAACTTCTGATGTAGTCATATCTTGTGCAGGGCTTTAGGTAATTATCACCAGGAAATTTTTTTCAAGTTTTTCCATGTTTTAATACGCCTAAAATAAGCTACCTGGTGTCAAATGTGATCCAGCATTGGCTACTGAGTCGCATTACCCTAATTTCCTTCTTGCCTCCCATTGATTGACAGTGTGCTGGCCATAGAGTTTGCAGAGACCCTCTACAACAGTTGGGTTTGCTTTACTGTTATATCTTGAAGCTCTTTGCAAGTGTTTCCTTCAACGATATTGGTCTGGAATTTTTGTGGAATTCATGTCTGTTCCTCCCTAACTGTTAGATGGAACTCACCAGTGATCTGTGTGGTTCTGATATTTTATTACACTAAGACTTTTTTCTTCCACAAGTATCACATTCACAGTATCATTACATTTTTTGAGAGATTTCATTTTATGTATAATTCTCTCTCTCTCTCTCTCTCTCTCTCTCTCTCTCTCTCTCTCTCTCTCTCTCTCCCATCTCCCTTCTCCTTCCTTCCTCTATCTCCATGGATGTATGTGTACGTGTGCATGTGTGTCTGGGTGTATGTAGCTGGAGAGTTTCTCTCCAGGTCCCGCCAAGTCCCACAGCCCACTTATAAAATAATCACTCAGAAGCTTATATTACTTATAAACTGTATGGCCGTGGCAGGCCATACAAGATTGATTATTGAACCTACCTTTAAAGAGCAACTTGTTTAAAATGTTTTACATTGCTATGGATTTTAGTTTATTGATACAAGTTTAAACTTAATTTTGTTATACTGTATATATATTCCCACTCTTGTGTGAGGTATTATATTTATGTAACTCATTTAGATTGTAGTGGATAATTAAGAGATATAGATTAATAATTAGTCTTATATGATAGTCAAACTTACAGTCATGTTAAGTTTTCTAGGTATACATAGATATAATTCAATTATGTAAGTAATCTTCAAACATTTCAAAGACCTACAGAATATGGCATTTAAAATGTTTTAAAATTTTAGACTTTCTGAACAATGAGACACATCTGCTCCTGGCAGCACCAATTTACTTCAGAGAGGAGGATGGGCATCAAAGACACTGTATATGGAGTTTATCTTCTTCTTGGTAAAAACGGCCATTTGGGCAAGAAACTGTTCTTGCCTGGACTGCTTGATTGACTCCACATGCAGGACCCATAGGAAGGTGACCACTGAACTTTGCTTGGCAAAATGGTCCTTCAGGTTCCTGCTTCACAGAAGAAACTGTCAGACATTCTACAGGACACAGAGAAAAGTGACTGAGAGACTCTAGACCTGTGGGCTAAAGAGAGAGGCCCCAACTTTACAGAGGAACATTAGGTGACTGTCCAGACCGCCAACTGTCTCTGTCTACCCTGCAAGACTCCCAAAAGTTGCTTGCATCCTTCTCCTATTTCTCAGGTAATAGTATATCCTTCTGAGGTCTTTGATATAGTTGAAAACTAGATAGTTATAATTTCATTAGTTATGACAAAAGATAAATTATATATGAAACCTTAGACTCACAAATATAGGATAGATAAGATATCTTCTTTAATCTTGCCAAATACAAATAGACTAGATTTTATAAATAGACTAGATATTGTAACTGTAATTCTTTCTTGATAATTGTTTTGTTATATGTAATTTTACTATGTGAAAGTTAAAACCTTTCTTTTTGAAAGAAAGAAAAGGGGAAGTGATGTGGGATGTTCTCTGTAGTGGGTAGCCATCCCAGCATTGGCCTGGAAGTTTCAACCCCCATTGAGGCTTCGGTAATGGTCACGCCCACAAGGCGGGGCAGAGGAAGGAAGCGGAAGACCCAGGATCAAGAGGAGGGCTCTCTTGGTTCTGGGATACTGGATGCAGGAGGTAGACTAAGAGTTCTCCAGAGAACACTGCCAGACTGCGCCATACCTTTGCCAGACCCTACAACCTATCCCTTCATTTGTAAGTTACCCCACAAAATAAACCTCCCTTTTAACTACATGGAGTGGCCTTAATAATTTCACCAATAGTTCTCTATGCTGTGAATGTATTGCTCTGATTGGTTAATAAATAAAGTGCTGATTGTCCAGTAGCCAGGCAGGAAGTATAGGTGGGACAAGGAGAGCAGAGAATGCTGGGAACAGGAAGGCTGAGTCAGGAGACACTGCCAGACGCTGCTGCCATGAGAAACTAGATGTAAGGTATCAGTAAGCCACAAGCCACGTGGCAACTTATAGATTAATAGAAATGGGTTAATTTAAAATATAAGAACTAGATAGCAAGAAGCCTGAGCCATTAGGCCAAACAGTTTAAATAATATAAGTGTCTGTGTATTTATTTGGGTCTGAGTAGCTGCGGATCTGAAAGGGACTGGAGAAAACTCCAACTACAAGTGTGTGCCTCTTATTTGTGTCCATGTGTTGAGGGGGAATATTTCAGGTCCATGTGGAAGTCCAGGGATTTGGAAACCTCTAGAATTGGAGTTACAGGTAGCTGTGAGTTAACTGGTATAAAGCTGAAACCAACTAGTCCTCTGCAAGAGTAGTGTGTGCTTTTAACTGCTGTGTCAACTCTCCAGCGTCATCATTTTTAAATCTTCATGAATGTATCTTGGTGAAGAATGATGTGTATGTCTCCAGGTTTGTCCATTTCTATTAGGCTACCAACATTTTGCCATCTATATGTTCATATGAATCTCTAATACTCCTTGCATTTCCATGGTATCAGCCCTGAAGTCTTTTTCACCAAGGATAGTACATATTTGAGTCCTGCATCTTATTTTCTAAGATCGTCTAGATAAAGTTTTTAAATTCAGTTTCTCTTTTCTAAGAAGTAGTTCTTTGTTTTGTTAATCATTGTTGTGTTTGAATCTTCACTTACGTCTTCTCTGATCTGTTTTACTTATTCCCTTCTAATAATTTTGATTTGTTTCCTTTTTGTGTTCTAGCTCCTGGAGATGTCCAGATATTTTTTCAATGTTTGTATATGTGTGTATGGAAAGGGATGATGAACACATTCACAGTCCATCTGTGAAGAAGAGGACATCGTTTAGTGGTCAGTTCTATCCTTCTACTGTGTAAGACTCTGAAATGGAACTCAGGAGGTCAGGCTTAGAATCAAAAGACTCCCACTATGCCAGTTCACTCTCATATGTATTTTCCAAACCAATGTTTCCAATTGATACTAATTATATGTGCATGTGTCGGGGGAGGAAATGTTTGAGATACAGGCAACATACCTACAGGTTTCACACACTCAAAGAAAAAAGGAGTCTCCCTCCCTGACAATCATCAACTGCCAAGAGAACCTCTTAAATCCAGGCAGGATTTTTTTCAAGAATTTCAAACATGAGTACTATTTTTGCATTATCCCCCTGCCAACTCTTCTCATGCTCCCACTCCCTCTCAAATTCAAGACCTTTTCTTCTTTATATTATTACTGTTACAAACTTACACACAGATTAATATCTCTCTCTCTCTCTCTCTCTCTCTCTCTCTCTCTCTCTCTCTCTCTGTGTGTGTGTGTGTGTGTGTGTGTGTGTGTGTGTGTGTGTGACCAATTGAGCCTATTTACTGTTGCTCATAAGCACAGGTCAAAAGCTGACCACTTTTGACTGAGTAACTCATTGGAGGCTCATCCCTGAAGAAGACTGATTCTCCTTCTCTCAGTAGCCACTGATTGCTTGTAGCTCTTCATTTAAGGGTGAGTCCTTGTAAGATTTCCCAATCCACATTGGCATGTCACTGATGTTATCATTATGCAGGTCTTGTTTAAGCAACCATATTGTTGAAATTGTATGGATGCATCCTCCCTGTCATGTCTAGAAGACACTGTCTAGCAGCAGACATCTGGTATTCTGGATGTTACCATCTTTCTTCCCCCATAGTCCTCAATGTTCCTTGGTTACTTTGTAGATGTACAAAATGGGGCTAGACAACCCTTGATCCCTTATTTGTTAAACATAGTGAGGATTTGTAGTAGCTTCCATATACTGCTACCTTGTTGTAACCAGAGGTTTAATTTAAGTCACCAGACATGCGGGCTAGAGTCTCTGACCTTGAAGCAGCCAATAAATGAATCTTTAAAAGAGTGTCATGCTAAAACAGAAAAAAAAATGCAGTAATATAAAGTATTCCATTTCATTAAACCTGAGAAGAACAGAATAGATTTGAATGCCGACAAACAAAATATTGAATAATACTCAGAGTGTAGCTCACTATATGTGAGACCTGTGCTCTGTAGCTAGAACTACAAACAAAAAATGAGCAAAATGATGACAGTTGAGGTATTCACCACTCTGATTACTGGGGTGCGCCAGTTCAGGCACCCTCTCCACTACTGCTTGTAGTCTAACCTGGGGTCATCCTTGTGGATTCCTGGGAATTTCCCTAGCACCAGGTTTCTCCCTTACCCCATAATGACTCCCTCTATCATGGTATCTCTCTCATTGCTCTAGCACCAGGCTGAGCTCCAGGATTCCAGCCGAAGAGAGAAAAGAGGGATTAGATGAGCAAGGGGGAGTTAAGATCATAATGGAGAAATCTACAAAAACAACTGAACCAAGTGCATAGGAACTCACGAACTTTAGGCCAACTGTGGAACCTGTGTGGTACCAGACTAGGCCCTCAGCTTACATAAGACAGTTATGTAGCTTGGTTTTTTTTTTGAGGGGCCTCTGGCAGTGGGATCAGGATCTATCCCTGGTGCATGAGCTGGCTTCCTGGAGCCCATTACCCATGGTGGTACATATTGATCAGCCTTGACGCAGTGGAGAGGGCCTTGGTCCTGCCTCAACTGAATGTGCCAGGCTTTGCTGACTCCTCATGGAAGCACTTACCCTTTTGGGGGAGGGAAGGAGGGATGAAATGGGAATCTGTGATTGGTATGTAAAATGAATAAAATAATTTCCTAAATAAAAAAATGAGTGAAATGCCCCAAACAGATAAACACTGCATATTTGATCGCCAATAGCCCATCTATTTCAATATTCATGGTCTGATACATAAACTGAAATATCAATACTTGTAGTGCATTTAATATAAAAATTTATACTGTTGTCTAAGAGACTAGTAAAACATACAGACTATTGCTATTTTCCTTGCTTGTGCCCCAGAGGTAGAAGGTAAGTCACTATTGCTGAAGACACCATGTACTTCAGACATAAGGCACAAAGATCCCTGAGCTGGAACATACTTGAAAGCCTTCTCCTTGAGAACTAACTTGCCTGGTACCAGCAGGTTCCACAGGAGGGACCAATAGTCTTACCCAGTTATGGTGCCTATCAACTTAAGCAATTCCCAGCAAGACAAGAGGACCCTAAGAGAGCAATAGCAGCACACACAGCACACATTCCTTGGTATTAAGCAACAGCTCTATAATTAGACTAAAGATGTACTCAACAAGAGAGAAATCATACTGGACAGTGGAACCCTAGCTGTCTATCCAGGACTAGTGAAGTCATGAATCTTAGAGAAATACCTGCAACCACCACTTTATTTAATCAGCATAGTTCCTTCCTACATTCTAAATATTTGTCCTTTTACCAGCAAATAATTGTAGTTTGTATCACTCATCATGGAAACTTCTCTTTGCAACAAAGACCTTTGCAGAAAATCACAAACAGTCAAAGGGCAGAGTTGTGGAGTCCAGTCCCACTGGATACATGTATAAACAACTTCCACACTCAAGGCTCAGAAAACGTTGAGGAAGAGAAGAGCAAAAAGATTATAGGAGCCAGTAGAAAAGGGAGTCTTATTTGAGAATGTGTCTCCTAGTAATGTCATAAAGTCTCTCCAAGATGACTGCCTCAACATGAGCTGAATAAGAACAGTAACAACAATCATGCCAAAGTGGCTAGGGATAAGACCACAAAGCCTAAACCCTACTCAAAGACCTGCAGGCAACTAAGAATGTCAAGAGTGGGAGAAATAGTTTTCACCTAGGAAGAGTACACGAACTCGTTATATAATACTAAATGGTCAGCTCTGAAAACATGAATACTAGTAACTTTAAACAGACTGAGCACTCTATATTTGGGAAAATACATGTATTATGTAACAACAATTAGAAAAGAAACCATTAATGTGAAACAAAGCAAGGAGAGAATGTGGGAGAGCTTGGAGGAAGGAGAAGGGAGAAATAATATAATTATACTATAATCTCAAAAATAAAGAAAAACATAAAATAAATATAAAGATGTAACAATGTTATCACTAGATGCCCATTTTAAAATAAAGCCATGTCAGATTAAAATTAAGTGCTGGACAAAGATATATAATTCTACAATGAAGTAAGTATAACATGTTTTTTTAATTATTATTCACAATATTTAAGTCAGGCTAGAAACTCAGACAAGGGACAACGGAGGAACAGATCACAAAACTGCTGTCACATACAGAACATGATTATTCAACTGTTAAGAACCAGATGCATTGGTTAACTACTACATGTGAATTGTTTAGTGTAGATTATGATATATTATGGAGGATAAATGTAAGGAGAAAAGTATCACATCATTTCATGTAGAAGTAAAATACATTTTGAAGAGTCATGATCTCTAAGAAAGCAATGTTATGGTGGTTAACAAGTTTTATGTTAAAGAGACAAAAAAATGAATATGATAGCATAAAATATTAAGGAAAAATATGAAGTAAAATCAATTATCATAGTAAATTTTATGTTGCTATGATTGTACTCCATGACCATGGCAGCTCATAAAAAAATATATATTTAATCAGGAAGCTCATAGTTCCTGAGGGTTAGAACCTTGGCCATCATGGCCAGGTGCCTGGCAGCAGGCAAGCAGGTAGGCATGGCACTGGAGCAGTAGTTGAGAGCTTACATCTGATGCCCAAGCATGGAGCAGATAAAGAGCTAACTTGGAATGGTACTGGCTTTTGAAACTTCAAAGACCACTCCTAATGAGATACACCCTCGAACAAGGACACACCTTCATCTTTGTGAATCCTTCCCAAACAGTTCTACCAAATTGGGACCTGTAGTTGGAGAGCTTTGCTCCAGCCCCCCCCGCCCCCACCAAGCCCTGTTAGTCCAACAACACACTTATAAAATACACAGGCAGACATTCATATTATTTAAACTGCTTGGCCATTAGCTCAGGCCTACCATTGTCTAGCTCTTACTCTTATATTCAGCCCATTTCTATTAATCTATACTTTGCCACATGGCTTGTGGCTTACCATTACCTTATGTCTTTTTTGTCATGGTGGTGGCTCAGAGTCTCTTCCTGCCCCAGCCTTCATATGTAATTTTACTATGTAAAAGTTAAAACCTTCCTTTTAAAAAAGAAAGAAAGAAAGAGAGAGAGAGAGAGAGAGAGAGAGAGAGAGAGAGAGAGAGAAAGAAAGAAAGAAAGAAAGAAAGAAAGAAAGAAAGAAAGAAAGAAAAGGGGAAGTGCTGTGGATATTGGATATCACTCTGTATAAATAAAATGCTGTTTGGCCAGTGGCCAGGCAGGAAGTATAGGCGGGACAAGAGAGAAGAGAATTCTGGGAGGTGGAAGGCTGAGGTGGGGAGACACCGCCAGCCACTGCCATGACAAGGAAGATGTAAGCCACAAGCCATGTGGCAAAGTATAAATTAATAGAAATGAGTTAATTTAAGATAGAAGAAGTAGATAACAAGAAGCCTGCCACAGCCATACAGTTTATAAACAATGTAAGTTTCTATATGTTTACTTGGCTGGTTCTGAGCATCTATGGGTCTGGCAGGTGAGAGAGATTTGTCCTGACCGTGGGCCAGGCAGGAGAACTCTACCTGCAGGGCCAAGCATTCAAATATATGAGACTATGGATGCCATTTTCATTCAAACCACCATATTCCAGGGTTTTTATCCCATAGGCTTGTACCATATCAAAATGGAAAATACAGTAAGTCCAATTTGAAAATTCCTCATAGTCTTTCACAGTCTCCACACAGTTTTGAAGTCCAAAGTCTCTTCTGAGGCTCAAGCCAATCTCTTAATTGTAGCCCTTTGTCAAATAAAAAACCAAATTACATACTTCCAACATTAATGACAAAGAACATACATCACCATTTCAAAAAGGAGGAATAGGGGTATAGTGAAGAACTACTGGACCAAAGCAAAAATCAATATCCATCAGGGAAAACTCCAAATCCTGTAGCTCCACATTTTGATGTCAGAAGGCTGAGATGACTCTGCCTTTTCAGCTTTGATGACTGCAGCACACTTCTCTCTCTTGGTCTGGTTCCACTCTCTCTGTGAAGCTCCCCTTGGCAAGGTATCCCACACTTCTGGCAGCTTAGACATCTTGGGGTCTCCAGCTAAATCTAGGCTTCACTTTCACAGCTTCACACAATGTCCTCTCTAGGCCTCCATGTAAGGACTCCCCTGCCACATGCCTGGTCTCAGTGGCTTTCCTTAACCATGAAAGATTCTACAACCACTTTACTCCTGAATTCCTCTTGACTCAAAGGCCAGAACCACATGGCTAATGCTGCCAAGTTATGTATTCTGCTTAGAATGGAATTTGACATAAGCTTTAATTTGTTGCTTTCATTTGTTGACTAATTTCCTTTGTTTTTAGGAGAGTCCTTAGGCATTCCCTTTTACAAGTTGGAAATTTAGCTGGATGATGTCTTGCCCTGAGAGCAGCACTCCTTTAACTCCTTTGTGCATCAGTACTTTCTTTATAGACTACTCATCTCTTTGAGCACAAGACTTAGCTCCAACATTAAATTCCCCAGTGATCTTTTTTCTCTGCAATTGTACATTTTATATTTCTTTTATCCTCCCTGTTTACTCATTTTCATTGTAGACCTAATATCCTTTGCAAACAAAATTATTCTCAAACTCTCCAATTTACCCTCAGGCAAATACTTAGGACAAGGGCAAAAAGAGGCAACATTCTTTACAAAATATAAACCAGTAATAGTCTGTAGCACAGTTGCTACTGTTGATCCCCACTGAAACTTCTTAAGCTGGCCCTCCATAGTCTACAGTGCTCTCAGCATGACTATTGTCCAAGTTCCTACTAGGATGGGGTGTTAAGCCCCACTTACAATACTCAACTACTTCCCTAGGCAAGAGATCCATAGTCTTCTGCATTCTTTGAAAAAGCAGCATGGTTAGGCCTGTTACAGCAATAGCACACTCACTGGTATCAATTTCTGTTTTAGTTACATTTCTATTGGTGTGATGAGAAACCATGAGCACAGCATTTATAAAGCAAAGCATTTAATTTGAGGAATCACAGTTCTAGAGGGTTGGAGTGCATGCCTACCATGACAGGAAGCATGGCAACAGGCAGGCAGACAGGCAGGCAGGGCACTGGAGAAGTAGTTGAGAGCTTACATATAATCTACAGGCATGGGAGTGGGCACTGGTAATGATCTGGGTTTTGGAAACCTCAAAGACAACCCCTAGTGTCTTTCTTCCTCCAAAAAGCCCTCACCTTCTAATCCTGTACAAACAGTTCCACCAATTAGGGGTAAGCATTCAAATGTGAGCCTATGGCAGCCATTCTCGTTCAAACCACAGGAGTAACCAATAGCATGGGTTCTCTTTGTAATAACAGTAAACTTCACTCAGGAGTTTTCCTAAGTATGGAGTTTTTGCTACAAGGAGAAAATATCAATATTTTCATGAGATAATGTACAGGTTAGTTTGTTCAACTATAACAACCATTTAACCACATGTATAGCAAGTATTATGCTTCACTTTTTCAATTTCCATCCTAAATTTTAGTTTAGAACAGAAATATGAACAGCAATGACCACTGAAGCAAAAGGTTTTGACTGGTGAGGAAACATAAATGAAAAGACGTAAGAGTGTTGCATGTCTTGATTGGGTTCTAAGTCCTGTAGCCACACGAACTTAAGAAAATCTGTCCATTCCTTTCCTTTGGTCTGCTCATATTGTGCTGTTTTAATTGTACTTCAATTGAAATTATCACACACTGCAGCTTTAGAATTGAAATATTTTATAGAAAAATGTTACTCAAACAGGCATAATTTAACTAATAAGTGCTGTGGTTTCTGGGAATGGCACGAAGTTGAAGTTAGGTCAATTTCAAGGGAATCTAGTCTAGAGGACCTCGTTGGAAATTTGTCATGAGGTATTAGACAGTCAGAGAGAGAGAGAGGAATCACGCCAAAGACAAGAAAGGAGAGAGAAAAGACTTGACCACGGAATGCTAAGCAAGGCTTTGTGGAAGGAACCACTATAGAACAGTCTCCCTCCACCTTCAGGTGTGGATGGATGTTGATGGATCTCATTAAAAATTTGACCACGCTCTTCCACTGCTGAAAAAGGCAGACACAGCGAACTTGAAGGTGAAGACTTCAATGGGTGAACAGAGATTTAGCACAGACTTCTCTTGAGAATGCATATTTGTTTACTAAGCGATTTATATACAAAAAACTATTGCCATTAATGTTTTAAAGCCTGCAGAAATTAATAAGGACTAGAATAATAAGGCATATCTTTCTAACCCTTCAAACACAGGGGAAACATTGCTTTTTAAAGGAAATGTTGCAAAACACGACAATTACATAAATCACCACTGGGTTGAGAGAGATGAGAGAGGTTCTAGACCAGAACATTGCTATTTAGAAGGAAGTTTCTGATTACACCATTTGTTAGGTGTGTGCACTTTATTTACTGCACTATACATATACTGGTGAAGCTGATTATTGGAAACATCTAGTCTTTAGACTTTTAAGAGCATAATAGACTTAGTGCGGTAATGCATGTCTTTAATCCTAGACTGAGGCAGGTGTATCTGAGTTCCATGCAAGCCAGGGCTACATAGACTTTCTCTCAAATCAGTAAGAAAACATGCATAATGGACTCATAGGGTAGATCAGCAGGTAAAGCTGCTTGCCACCAAACTGGTGACCTGAATTTGATCCCCGGGATCCACATGATAAAAGGAGAAAACTGAGTCACAATTTGTCTTTTAGCCTCCATAAAAGTGCAATGGCATGCATGTGCTCACATGCATACACTAATTCATAAATGTAACAGATGCATAATATGGTAAAAAAAAAAAAGAGAGGGATAAGACCACCTTTTAAGGATTGTTTTGTTATTTCATAGGAATGGTTACACTGTGGGAATGGAATTGCTAAACTTGGTCTTGAATAGATGCTGTTATCAGGTGGTGGAGGTGGGTAGGGGGAAGATTAGTGCAGAATGAGGCACTGTACCTGTTGGGTGGTTCTGGTTGTCTAGCCGTATGGTTAAAAGGATAGCTCATGAATATGGTAGAAATGACAAGAAAGGTTCCTTTTGAACATAGAATTGTTGAGTCCTGTCTAGACAATGTGAGGTAATTTATGTTGCTAGACTGACTGTGAAAGGGCAAAGAGAGACTCAAGGGATGAGAATTAAAATACTGTGTTTAGATTGACATCTTAAAAACCCTGGCCATAAGTGTATCTTCCAACTATTTTATAGGAATACGTTTATTAAGCAGGAACACGTCTTCTTTCTCATATGTTAGTATATAGATCTGCGTATAACTTAGGAACCACATGGTGTGGTTGTTGCTTTTCATTTCCTTGTTAAACTGAGCATTGAGGGAATGCAAAATTTTAATTGTAGCTTCACCTGTACTTCTATATAAAGTCCCACTGCCATTTTTATCTTCTATGAAATATTTGTTGCCAAGGAAGAGAGGATTACAATTTTTGTCTGACAGATTAAGATGTCATGGTATATCCTTAGTTATCAAAATACTTATGTAGCATGGAGTTATTAGTTGAATATTTACAATGTGGGGGAAGGTGTTGTAAGTCCTGAATAATCTCAATTACCTCAATGTATGCACACTTGTAGGATCTAGAAGGACACATCAAGATGAGCTGCTTGTGACTGAGTGACTTTATTCTTGGCTTCTTTTGTTTTTGTTTCATAAAATGCACATATCATATTAAAAATAAGTAAAACCTTCTTTTAAAGCTTAGAAAAACAAAAAAAAAAAAACAGAAAAGGAAATTGTTGCAAAATATAACGTGGATTTAATCACTATCGTGCTCAGTGACCAAAGAAATGAAGATCTTCACTGCATTTCCTTGACCCTTCTGCTGATGGAGGGATTTGTCAATAGTGGTCAACAGCTCTCCAGGACCCCAGAGAGCTTCTAAGGACTCCCATAAAGAGGAGATGATGAAGCCCTGAATATGACAGCTCCAGAAATGCTGCAGTCAGTATTTGTATAACAAGTCCAGTATTAATCAACTTCCACAAGATTGACTACTTTCCCAACTGATTTAACTTCAGATCATCAACTAAACAAGATTATGAAATTGCCACAAACTGTTGAGGACAAAGTTGTTTCTCAAAGCTAATTCTGTCTAAACAAAACAGATCTCAGTCACTTCAGACTCTATTCATTTCTCTAGATCTTTCTGAAGAACTCTTCTCTTCATATTCTTCCTCCTCAAGAGTATCCTGCATGGCTCTCTGCAAAAGGAGCTTGAGAGTGTTCCTCTGAAACCTACAATGCCTAATGGAGCCAACAAGGAAGTAAATTACAGGATTGGCACAGCTGTTAACACAGGAGAGAAATATTGTCACGGAATAAAAATCACAAGGCACAACATAATCAAAATTTTCAATCCATTCTAAGAGAAACTGATAGATCCCATAGGGTAACCCAAAGAACAGAAAGACCAGCACTGTGCACACAATGGTCACAAACAGCCTGGTCACAGGAATCCTGTGTGAGCCACAGAAGATAGTAACCATTAAAGCCAGACTAGACCCCAAGAGAACCACAAATAAAACAATTAGCCATGCAGCAGTGATGAAATCAAATGTCTGACACCACTCAGGGCCAAGACTATCAAGTACCAAGCCACATCCCTTTCCTTCCAGGAGGCTTAACAGCAGGGACAAAAAACAAAGCAGGGTACATATGACAGCTGATGTGTGTCTCGGGCGTCGGCAGCGATACCAGATGGGCCACATGACAGACAGGCTTCGTTCAATGCTAATGGCACTGAGCATGCTCAGACCACAAAGATAAGCAAAGTTTGACACAACAAAAGAAAACAGAGGTGTGTCAATGGTCTTGGAGTAGAAGACATCCAAAATAATATGAATACAATGTACAATTTGAAAGCAGAGGAAGAGGAAGTCAGCCCCGGCCAGGTTGAGGATGTAGACAGAGAAGGCATTCCTGCGTATGTGGAATCCCAGAAGCCACAACACTATGGCATTTCCAACCAGCCCAACCAGGGCAATGATGAGGGACAAGAAAATCATGGTACAGAACATGATGCCACAAAGGGGAATTCCAGTGTGATTTCTTCCATTCGGTGCTGTGATGTTAGTGTCCCAGTCTGGGATGGTTAGATACACTGGTGGGAGCTCTCCACTACTGTTCCTGGAAAGAAAAACAAGATATGAGTACATGCTGTGTTCTCTCTGATTCTTAGGTCCACTTTGCTCTGTGTGAATGACTGACCTGCATCATAAAAAGGAGAAACAGACTGTAGAAACTGAGTAGATTATGAAAACCGATTGTTTCTGGAGCCTTCATTTAAATCCAGTTTGTATTTATTTGTAGTTGGTGGCCCCAGTAAAGAAACTCAGTGTCTTGGGCTGTGTCAGAAAGAAATAGAACTCTGAACCTAACTTTCTTTCTGTCATTAGGCTGGTTCTTCTCTGGTGCAGGAACTTGGAAGCCAGAAGCAGGACCATCAACTGCTCTCAGTCTGGCAGGAGAAGGGTATCAAATGGAAAAATATGGAAATCATGAATGAGATTCAAGATGGGAATGCCAAGACTTACTAAGACCAGTATAAAAGGAACCAGATTTAAGTGCTAATATGAATGAACCTGTCTGCATGTCAGATTTGAACCTAAAAAGCAAGAAAGCCTTTGAGGACATCAGAAACTTTTCTGTTGTCTGCTGCTACCTCATCAGTGTCCATCTCTCTATTGAGACTTGATGAGACTTTTCACTGAACATTAATTAATTAACATGAATTAGTCATAAACCAAACAGCAGCTAAACTTAGATTTGAATGTTTTTTGCAAATATTTTACAGCAAATTAGTCCACAAAACACATAGAAAAGGAAGAAAATACCACGCTGAGAGTTCTGTCGGTGGAAAATTCTAGTGTGTTTGAAAGAATGGCCTATGCTACAAGATGGTTAATGATGACTTCTGTCATTCCCCAACCTAAGAATGTTCAATAAATGACTACAGTGATGGACTGAAAGAGTTTCATGCCAGAATTTAGGCATTGATTTGAGGCTAACTGAACTTCTGACATTCTTGAAAAATAAAAAGGAAAATTTGCAGAAAGAGGAAAACAAAGAAAGAAGGAAGTGATAACTGTGCTAAGCAGAGGGGTTCTGACCCAGAAACATCCACATGAGAAGACAGAGTATAAAGCAAACTATTAACCAGGCATGCAATACCAGATTCTAGAGGCTGGGCCAGGAAGAGGTCCCTGAGTTTAAGCACAAACTAAACTACATAGTGAGGTCCAGAAAAGCCTGGGCTGACAGAACAAAAAGGAAGAAGGGAACAAAGAAAGAAAGGAAGGGAGAGAGAGAAAGGAAGAAACAAAGGAGGGAAGGAAGAAACCAGGAAAGAAAGAGAGAGACAGAGACAGAGGCAGAGGCAGAGCAGGGAAGGAGGGAGGAACAAAGGAGTGAAGGGAAGAACAAAGAAAGAAAGAAAAAAGAAAGAGAGAGAGAGAAAGAAAGAAAGAAAGGCAGGGAGGGAGGGAAGAAGGAAGGAAGGAAGGAAGGAAGAAAGAAAGAAAGAAAGAAAGAAAGAAAGAAAGAAAGAAAGAAAGAAAGAAAGAAAGAGGCAGGGAGGGAGGGAGGGAAGGAGGGAGGGAAGAAGGAAGGTAAAAAGGAAGGAAGGAAGGAAGGAAGGAAGGAAGGAAGGAAGGAAGGAAGGAAGGAAGGATCTCAACTTTGGAAACCTCTGGAACTCCCCTCAGTATCCTTTGGGCAAAGGAGGGGTCTGAGATGCAGGCTAATGCACAGAAGACTAATGCCACGATGTTATAGTATTAAGGATTTTCCTTAATCTACAAAAATATAGGGACATTCCAACAACAGAGACCTTCCAAATGGACATCAATAAAAAGACCCTATAACAAAATGTAGTGGCAAGTGTCAGGAGTTGGTGATATAACAGATGCTGATGTTAAAAGACACAGGAGCATGTGTCAGTTTACCCAAAAAGTAACATCTATTAGCAAAATTACAGAATTTGGTGCAGGCGTTTTAGAGCTGGAACAGAATGATAATGTTCCACACCCTGAGAGAGTATGTAACTGCCAATCAAGTGCCACATCCATCCTGATAGAAACTATTCTCCTTGTTTACACCCTTAAGAACTATCCTAGATATCCAACTAGATACCCCACCTTGGTCTTCTCTGTAGGTACTCACAGGCCCCTGATAAGATACTCCCTCCCAAACTTTGTTCTTTTGGGATTCCCCAAAAGTATGAAGTCCATGACCTACCTGAGGACTCCAAAATGGTGGTCAAAAACTTATACCAAAAGATATAACCAAGAACCAAACTCCAAATGCCCAGTTCCCATCCTAAAATTACAAGCAATATTAAAAAAATATGTCTCTCCTAAAGATCATGAATCCTATAGCATGTATCCCAAGTGAATACAATTTAGATGAAGCTGAAGACATGGGATTCAAAAGAACAATTAAAAGCACACTCATGAGATCAAGGAACTCAAAGAGGATTTGAATAAACCCCTGAATGAACTTAAGAAGACAGAAATAAACACCTGACTAAAGTTAAAAAAAAAATTGGCCAGGTATACATACAGCAGAAGACTGGTGTCTAGAAAACATAAAGAACTCAAAGAAAAAAACACCAAGAAGCAACACAATCAAGGAATGGACTGTAGGTTTGAATAGACAAATCCCAAAAAAAGAAATTCGAATATATGCCACCATTTTGAAAAATGTTCAATGTCAGTGGCCATCAGGAAAATGAAATTTAAAACTGCTTTGAAAGTCCATCATACTGGCTCTGTGTATGACAGAGTGTGGCTGAAATAAGCTTTCCCAGGACATAGGGTTGGGGTGGGGAATTGTGAAAAAAGGGCTGAGAAAGAGGATGATGGAACTGAAGACTTGGAAAGAAAGACTTCCTTGGGCAGCCTAGCTAGGGGAGAAGGAGCTAATGAAGTTGGTGACCCTCAGAGGGCCCCTACAGTCTGCAACCATGAGAGTTGGGCTGGGCCCTGGAGGCAACACCTTGAAGTGAGACAGAGGCCTCTGGCAAATCTCTTAACTCTGTTTATTTGTATTTTTCACCTTATTTATTCCAGAAAAATATTATTAAGATATATGTAGAAATTTTAAAATTCAAAATGTAACATTCAGAGAACTTGTACAACATGAACCCACACACATAGTTGCCTCCCAGGTCAAAAAATATATTATTATCTGTAACTCAGAAGAATCTCCTGTTGCCTCATTGTGAGACCCATGTACATCCTGAGTGGCAACCACAACCTTGTGTTCTAGCAACAGGATAAACATTACCTTTCCTCATTAAAAAAAAAAACAAACAAAAACAAAAAAAAAAAAAAAAAAAAAAACAACAACCAAGATTCCATCTTATCCCAAGCAGAATGGTTATCATCAAGAAGCCAAAGAACAAGAAATACTGTGAAGATATTGGGAAAGAGGAACACTCATTTACTGTTCTTTGTGAGAATGCAAACTGGTACTATTACTATAGAAAAACGGTATGGTGGTTCCTCAGAAAATGAGATAGAACTGTTATAATAAGTATACTGGCTAGTTTTATATCAACTTGACACAAGCTAGTATCATCAAAGGGGGGGGGGAGCCTCTACTAAGAAAATTCCTCCATAAGATCAGGCTGTACACAAGCCTGTGGGGCATTTTCTTAATTAGTGATTGACGGGAAGAGCCCAGCCCATTATGAGTGGTGCTATCTTTGGGCTGATAGTTCTAGATTCGATAAACAAATCAGGTTGAGCAAGCCATAAAGAGCAATCCAGTAAGCAGCCCTCCTCTGTGGTCTCTGCATCAGCTCCTGCCTCCCAAGTTCCTGCCCTGTTTGATTTCCTATCTTGATAATGAACTGTGATATGGAAGCATAAGATAAATAAATCCTTTCTTCCCCAATTTGCTTTGATCGTGGTGTTTCATCATAGCAATAGTAGTTTTAACTAAGAGAGCACCTGACTATACCATACCTTGTCATATACACTAAAGACTTTATACTCTACTAAAAGGAAACCTTTATTACCCATGTTAGTTGTTGCCATTCTATTCAGAATAAATAGAATAGGGAATCAGCCTAGATGTCCATCAACTGATGGATAGACAGTAACATGTACATATATGCAAAGGGACTAATTCAGTTGTGATGGAAAATTATATTGTGAAATTTTCATGTCAATGGCTAGAACTGGAAAAAATTATATTGAGGGAGGAAAACCAGGAATAACAAAAAGGCAAATCCCATATATTCTGCTCCATTTGTGGATCCTAGTTTTTAAAAAACTCTAATTTTGTGTGATCTACATGAATTACTTGTGGTAGGCAGGACATTAGAGAGAGGTCTTTGGGAGGAATATGCCTTACTGGAGGCAAAATATTGAAATGAAGAAAATATGAAAGTACAAAAAAGGGATATGAGGGTAGAAAGGAGGAGAAGAGTGATGGAGGAATAGATAAGTAAGGACAGAAAAGGGGGTTAATCAAAATTAAGAGTAAAGAGAAATCTACTATCTTATAACTAAACTTTAAAACATTATTTTAAAGGTAGTTACAGCAGGGCTGCATTATGTACCTGGAGGAAGCTGCTTTGAGGAGCCATGGGGTGTTAAAAAAATTACCTGCCAGACATGATATAACTCTTTATGAGTTATTGGTCAAGGAGTCCCCAAGGCCCCCAAAACAATACCGATTCTTGTCATTCCTTTTGTTTTTTCATCAAACTACATGTTCAGACCCTATTGCTGAAAACACCCCACACCTTGAGTGTACAAATTACATATAACAAGCTAGTAACGAGGTGGAATCCAGAAGGTACTATGCAGGATCCTGAGGGACAAACCACATCCATGGTCTTACCCAGATTTGAATCCTACAGTCTGTGAGAGCAACCTTACAGGTAAGAAATACACACTTGTGTAATAGTGGCAGTATTGTTATGGGGAAACTAACTGCTTTCTGGTTGGATTTGAAGCCCACTACCTATGAAGGAATATTTGCCTAGTGCTGGAAATCAGATCAAACACACAAGATTAAGGGTATCATATGCCCTGTGGTGGAACTGAATTCAGTTGTTGAACTAAATTGACAGCATAGCACTGCTCTCTGAATATTTATGTTAGTACTAGTTATGGACATTACATTGAACCTTAATGAGAGAAGCTTCTCTTTCAGCTCAATGGTCATAAAAGAAGAAAATCATTACTAGACATGGTACTGAGACTGGGTAAAGGTTAAGCGTTTCCCCCTAAGAAAGTCATTCATTCCATTTTCCTTAAGGCTCAGGTAACATTGCAGAAGGAAGAGCAGAAAGAATGTAACAGCAGGAAAAATAAGAGTTTCAAAATGACATCTCCTTGACAAGACATGGTCATTACAGTCACAGACTCGGAGCAGTTGGGGATACACATAGAGATTCTACACAAAAATACTCCAATCAACAGCCAGGCATGGATGAAGGATGGATTCTTGAAGGGCTACTGCTCTCAGCTGAAAAAATGGCATACAGCTGATTCAAGGAGAGAAGAAATCATTGCCTTCAACCAGGTCCCACTGGTAAGTAAACCAGGTCTCAATAGGTAGTTCAAATAACCAAATTGGCATATATAATAAATGTTTCAAAACAAAACTCAAAATCATGGTCTCAAAAAGGAACTGGTAGAGAGGGAGATTGGTAGAGATGGGAGGAACAGTGAAAGAGTTGGGGAGAGTAAGCAGAGTAAAGGGTGTGCACCTACAAAAAGATCAAAGAACAAAATTAATCAGCATTGAATGCCTGGGGCAGAGCAGGGGTACTTTTACAGTCACAGTAACAGCCAGCTCTGGGTGCAGATGACTGCTACTGTATGACAGTTGATAAAGCTCCTCACTCCATGAAGGAGATGGGTTCAATGTCTCATATATCTCTCCCTAAATATGTACATTGTTGGTAAATTATACTTAATTGGGTTAGTAGCTCATTTTTAGGCCATCTGCTTCCTACTGAGACAGAAATACACAACAGATGGAAACTTTCCACTGCAGGAAACACAGAGACTGAGGTGCTGACAGAACTGTGCTTTTAGAGACGGTGCCTGATTCATACGCTTGCCATGTCAGGGAACATGGCAGAATGCTCACAAGAGGAGCATGTGTGAATAGTTGGGGTGAGAGAAGAATGCGAGAAAGAATGGAGAGGGCATTGCCCTGGCTCACTGGCTTCAAACCTCCCGTACTGCAGTCTGCCAGCCCACAGAGCTGACGTGGAGGACCTTCAATACTCCTGTTTCTGAAGGAAAAATTATGTGACCTCAGTGGTCACAGACTAAGAAAACCAAATAATAGCTTTGAGAAGAATATCTCAAAAAGCATCTTACCTTTCCTCCATTCTTCTTATGTGAGGTCATAAGCTGGTCCTTGGCAAAGAGAAGAGTCCCCTGAGTCACCTGCCAATATGAAACACATCTGTAGTTCAGAAACTGCAGAGAGGCTGGTGCTTGAGGAAGGATAACCAAGAAGATAAGAAAGACCTGTGGTTTCCTATACTGGACCTAGGTATATGAGTGTCACTCCTTTGAGTCATGTTCTTCTCAAGACAGTTCTCAATATTTGGCCTGGCTCCTAGCTCTCATCCTCTGGCCATGCCAAACCTTATGGCTACCCTTTCCTGTTAGTGCTTCTTGCAGCCAGAAGGCCAGCATTGTCAAGCAATGTGAGCCAGTGCTGTAACATTATCTGGGTATCAGACTTATCTTTATGTTTGCAAAACCAGGCCATAACTAAGGAACAGACATAAAGATAATGGTCAAATTAGGCGAGTTTGCAAAGTAGTGACTTTAGACATGAGTCTCGGTTTTGAAACTAAGACAGTTGCTTCTGTCAGATGCTCAATCTAAGGAAGGATCTAGGGAATGTGCGATCTACAGTTTCCTGGGACAACCTCCTTACTGCTACGATGCCAAAGAAGGTCAACTCAGCACTCAGCAGTGGGACCATGAAGAAAGAACTCAAGATGTTATCTGCAAGAGTGCTAGCTAAATCTGCTTCTGCACAGGTGGAAATGAACAAAACCAAAAAGACAGCAGAAAAGGATAAATCTTGAACAAAAATCAAGCCACCAGAAAGAGAAGAGAGGAAAAAGGAAAACAGATCAAAACATAAAACCTTGTTATGCATATCTGCCTGGAACCTCGAAGGTCCTGACCAGCAGAGGCAGGCAAAGCCTAGACAGAACCATCAATAAAATAACAGCCACAGGGCTGTGATGAAATAATTTGACAGATGTAATTCATTGGCAACTGTTTTAAGTAGGCAGCCTCATCAGGATTTTACAGGCTATTAAGCAGCAGACAGAATCTAGAGCAGGTCAAATGCTAGCTGGCTAGTATTTTGGGTAGAACTAGTGATCCTAGATGGATTATAAGACAGACAGGCAATGCTCAGAGGTAACAACACTGAGCATGCTCAGGCCTATAGTGTAGGGATGAAGACAGTATAGTATACATGGTGATGGTAAATTTATATCATGACACCAGAGGATGTAGAAGTCAGCCCAGAACAGCTTGACATTGTTAGACAAAGAAGACAGACATCCTTACCTATACAGAATCCCAGGAGCCAAGAACATTTCCTGCCAGCCCCACCAAGACATTCAGGTTAGGGAAGCCCATAACCAGAGTGTTCTTATCTTGGTCTCTCAATATTTTGACAAAAGTCCTCTAATGACATTGGAATATTTGAAGTCCCAACACTCTAACCCATGTCCTAAGTCATATTATGACCTGAAAGCAGGAAAATGGTCTAAGCAGGCTGTATGAGGCAGTGGTAAGACAGGGCCCATTAATGCTTCTATCATGGAACAGGGTTAGAAAACAGGAACCCTCAAGTCATGATTGATGCATGGCCACTCCCAGGAACTGGGAAGGTACATCCAAGAGATAGAAATATATCATGATAGAGATTCATAAAGGTAATGTCATCTCTTGCAAAGACAGATGTGAGGATGGCCATACTTCCTAACTACAAAGTGGCAATGGGGGCAAGAAGACCTTCATATATATATTGTGTATTTCAGGAATCTATTCCATGTGAAGGCTATAGTGAATAATCACGAAATATAGAATCAACAAATAATAGAAGAAAGGGAGGAGATAAAGGCAAGAAGGAAAATGGAATAAAAGAAGAAGTAATAGAAAACATTGTAGTTGAAAATTTTAGCAAATATTTAGTCAATAAATTTAGTTCTTTGACAAGTTCATACTTGTCATATATACTCATAACACCTCTGGTTACTGTCTTCTCCCACCATCTCTTCTTTCCCTCCCACTCTTGCCAACCCCACTTCTTACCACAACTATCTTTTGCCTTTTGCGTATTTATAACTTGGTGTGTGTGTGTGTGTGTGTGTGTGTGTGTGTGTGTGTGTGTGTGTGTGTGAGAGAGAGAGAGAGAGGGGGGGGGGGAGAGAGAAATTAGAGTCATCTGTGTGGTCACAGTATGGGAACTGTCCATCACTGCCCAGTGGAATACAATGCTTTCCCTTCTTGATACAGAATCTGATATCTGCCAATAGTTCAGCAGCACATGGCTGGGCCCTCTGAGCCCTTTTTATCCATAGCTGACTATCCTATGGGTCTAACTCATGTAGGCCCAGGACCAGGAGACAAAAGAGCTATGAGTTAATGATTGCTTCAACTATGTCAAGCATTTCACAACCATTCTCTGTCTTCCACTTTTACACTATCTCAGCCCCCTTTCTGGTAACATTTCCTGAGCCTTAAGGGTGATGGTATAAATGCCTTATTTAGGACTGAGCCCTGCACCATCCTTTATTCTGAATACCTTGTGCAGCCATGGGTCTCTGAATTCCCCTGCATTCACTGCCAAAAGAGATTTCCCAGATTAAGACTGGGAGTAGCCTCTGTCTGAGTTTGTATACATTAGTGTTTAAAGGTGTTTGGATACTATGTCAAAAGAGATAAGAAACACTAGTAGGTTCCAACCAAGGGCTTAAGACTTTATCAATCATAGGTTCTTGACTGAATTTACAGTACTATGTATGCATTTGTTCCTGTGGGAGCAGGCCTCAAATCTAACCAGAGTGCAGTTGGTTACTCTCATAATAGCCATACCACTGTTGCACCAACAGGCAGATGTTACATCGCAATTTGGGATTGTTATTCACAAAGTTCACAGCTGGATAAGAAATCACTCTTTATGATTCTATCAGCAGAAAGTTCTAGTTAGTTGTGAAGAATTCCTTGGGCTTGCCAAGATGACTAATATTGTTCATGAGCATGTCTCCCAAATAGGGAGGTGAAGTAGCTGTTTGCTATTGAGAATCTAAGGTAGCATTTTAGGAATGTGATCAGTGATAAACTGTGTTTCTGGTACTGTTTAAAGCAAATGTGGGGAAGGCAATGCAGCTGATCAAGGAAGGTAAGGCAAGGCAATGTTGGGGGTAATGATTAAGTGATTTCTCTATGCTCTTATTATAAAATGACCTATTTCCTCCCCCCCAGATGAACAGAGTGGGATTTTGATCCCAATTTAAATATTGGAGAAGATACTTCATCACAGAAGTGAGTAGAAACAGAAAGTGGACTTCATATGCTGAGCATTATAGGTGATAAGTCAGATAGTGAATTTCACTCTGGGAAAGAGTATTGAGTCACTAAGTGTGTACATTAGAAGCTGACTGAGTTCTTTTGGGGCCCACTAAGGTAATTAATGTTAATATTCTCATTTTACTGGTAAGTAGAAAGAAGCACAGAGGAGTTGAAAACATATTCCAAGGATATAAACTTGTATCTGTGGGGCTGTGTCAGAGTCTTTACCCTTAGTCCTGCAGATCCATTTCCAGGGTCAATGGCCAGTTACACACAGAGGGAGAAACACCAACAAGATAGGACCAATTCAAATCTACAAAGGACTGTCAGACATGATAGACTGCACAAATTTCTGAAATGAAGGAAGAGGAGACAATCAAATAAGAAAAGGAAATGCAAATAAGGCCAACTGATGTAGGCAGCTGAATACAGGAACTCTTTCTTGCTTCAGAAGATAACTATTGGCTTTTTGGAGCCCACTTCTTATGGTGGAACACATTGCACAGCCTTGGTGCAGTGGGAGGGGATTGGACCTCCCTCACTTAAATGTACCAAGCTCTGCAGACTCCCCATGGGAGGCTTTGCCTTGGAGGAGGGAACAGGGTGGGAGTTGGGTTTGGGGGGAAAGCTGGGGGCAGGAGGAGGGAAGAGAGGGGGATCTGTGGTTAATATGCAAAATGAATGAAAAATTTCTTAACAAAAAATTTAAGAAAGAAAGAAAAGAAAAGACAGCTGTCAGTCATCCACAGGTGAGGACTCACCTTGGCTGGAAGAATCTCAGTGGAAAGAAGTTGCATTCTCTGTTAGTGATGAGAGTCAGGCTGAAGCTTCAGTCACATGCTCCGCCAGTCCTGCACTGTGGCTGGTTAATGAGCAGTAGGAAAACCACAAGGTCTCTTAATCTCTCAGGCCAAGTTTGTCTTTTTATTGTCTTCAGTGAACACACTTTGATTTCTATTTATGAATGTGTTTTTCCTTGGTCCTTCAATAAACTCAAACTGCTATGAATTCTAAGACTTGTCTGGTGTTTGTGGTTGTAACCACAGCCTCCAGCATATGTGCATTAGAGAATCTGCGGTTCAGCATACAATGATGTTACTGACATCACAATGTCCAGAGAAGGGTCAATAACAGCTTCAGTCCCCTGGATCCATGTTATAAATTAACTCATTACACAGCTATGAGAAACATTACCTGTGCAGTGTTCCTGAGAAAAACCTTCACATGCATGTAGAAGGTGACTGTCAAACAGAGGCTTATAGACAATCCCAGTTTCCCCTCACCATCTGTCCTCTGCAACACACTGTTTCTTAGAGTTTAAGATCTGGAAAATGACCATAGTTCTCAGCATCTCTTGATAATAGATGACAGCTTGTGACTTGATGCTTACAAATAGGAAGTGGATAGAGGTTTCAGCAAATATCACCTGAGTCCTGGTAACTGTATGAGGATCACAGATTCATCTTCCCTCAGTCCAAAATGCTGATGCATTTCAGAGTCAGGTAAGACCAGGATGTTGTGAGAAGTCCTCCCCAGGTGCGTTAAGCCCTAACAAACTTTCCCTTCTATTTAAGTCACTATTCCTGTATATAGAACCAAACCCCATAAGTTTTTAAAATACAAATACCTATGTACTCCCATTTTATTCACTTCCTTCTATTCTCATGGTAGCTATGGTGACAACAAGATTTGCACAAAAGTGACACTACATAGGATGCAATCAAACTGGTAGAAGATAATAGAAAAAAACAGTTTGTCACACTGAGATAGAGAAAGTTCTTGGAAATACAAACTGTGTGGATGCTCCAGGAAGACACAGAGACACAAATTTTTCATTAGTATCATTAATACTAATTAATTAATACCACTTAACGCCACTAATACTAATAAGTTAATACCACTAAATGAGAAAGAATAAATAACATTAACAAGTTCTTTGGGCAAATTAAGCAAGCTTTATTTTCTGTCAGACAGGGCTATCTCCCTGAAGTCAGGTTTGAAAACACAGCATCAAACACAGAAGAAATTTGGGTTTATAGATTTCAAAAAATGTAAGAATATGGATTTTTCAAAATTTGAGGGGTTTCCAGCAGAATTTTGGTTACATAGGAATTTGGCTGAACATTTCAAAATTATGTTGTAGAACATCATATCTTATTAGGATACATTCAAGGTGTAAGTCAAACTCCACTGGGTGGGGAGCATGTCAAATTCAAGAACAGGTTAAAACAATGGTCAAGCTTGAATTTTGCAGCGAACAGAAATGAACTTATTCTGACCTTCTAACAAAATGGCTTCAATAGCATGGATGTCCCTGGGAAAGGGAATGGATTTTGTAGGTGGATGTGGGAATAAGAGGGATCAGTTGGGAGGGGTGGAGGAAGAGATGACTGGAATTAGAGGGCATTTGGGGGCCATGTGGAAATCCAGTGCAGTAGAAACTCCCAGGAATCTACAAGTGAGGATTCCTAGCAGTGGAAGAAACAACCTGAGCTGGGCATTTTCTGTGAGCAGGAAAGGCTTCCAGTAATGGGACTAAGACACCAACCCAGCCAAAATACCTTGAACCTTCAATCTATCCTGCTGCAAGATGTGCTGGAGCAATGGAGGCACAGAACTTATGGGAGTTGCCAACCAATGACTGGTCTAATTTGAGACCCATGCTAAAAGAAGGAGCCCATGCTAAAAGAGGGAGCCTATGCCCGACACTGCCTAGATGGCCAGGAACTTGAGGCTGGATAGTCCAGAGACCCAGGATAGAAGGGAGAAAAAATCAATAAAATGATTCCTAATGATATTTTGCTGTTCTCATAGATCAGTGCCTAGCCCAATTGTCATCAGAGAGGCCTCTGCCAGTAGCTGGTGGGAACAGATGCAAAGACCCAGAGCCAAACATTAGGTAGAAAGAGAGCCTAAATTGGAGACCTCCATTGGTGAAATTATTAAGGCCACTCCACGTAGTTAAAAGGGAGGTTTATTTTGTGGGGTAACTTACAAGTGAAGGGATAGGTAACAGGGTCTGGGAAAGGTGTAGCGCAGTCTGGCGGTGTTCTCTGGAGAACTCTGCTTGGTCTACCTCTGCGTCCAGGGTCCAGGAAACAAGAGAGCCGTGTATCCATGCATCCAGATCTCAGGTCTTCAGGGTCCTCTCTTGGCCCCACCTTGTAGGAGTGACAGTTACCAAAGCCTCAGTGTGAGTTAGAACTTCCAGATCAAAGCTGGAATGGCTACCCACTACAGACCTCTTTCAGGCCCCTCCACTTGGAATTCAGTGAATCACATGGAAGAGGAGATGGAAGAGTTGCAAAAGCCAGAGGGGTCAAGAAGAACACCAGGAGAAGATGACCCACAGAATCAACTAAGTGGGTCTTATAGGGACTCATAGAGACTGGAGAGGCAATCACAGAGCCTGCATGAGAGTCTAAGCTAGGTCTTCTGCACATATGTTATGGTTGTTAGTGTGGTGTTCTTGTGGGACTCCTAACAGCAGAAAAGGGAGTCTCTGACTCTTTTGCCTGTTCTTGAGACCTGTTTCTTCCTATTGGGTTGCCTTGCCCAGCCTTGAGGGTTTGTGCCTAGTCTTATTGCATCTTGTTATGCAGTGTTTGGTTGATGTCTCTGGGAGGCCTGTTCTTTTCTAAGGAAGAGTGGATCTGGGAGAGAGACAAGGTGAGAGACTGGGAGGAGTAGAAGGAGGATGTATTGAAAAAAATAAGGAAAAAACTGTTGCATGCCTAATCAGTATATCAGCCTTTTTCTTATTCTCTATGCTGGCATCCCTTTCTATACAACTCTTTTGCCTAGTTTATCTCAACTTGACACACTCTAGAGTTATCTGAAAGGGGAGAACTAAATTGAGAAAATGCCTCCATAACATCTGAATGTAGGGCATTTTCTTAATTAGCAGTTGATGGGGGAGGACCCAGACCATTGTGGGTGGTACCATCCCTGGACTGCTAGTCCTGGGCTCTATAAAAAATCATGCTAAACAAGCCATGATGAGTGAGCCAGTCAGCAACACTCTTCAATGGCCTCTACATCAGCTCCTGCCTCCAGGTTCCTGCCTTGTCTGAGTTCCTGTCCTGACTTCCTTTGGTAATAAACCATAGAAGTCTAAGCCAAATAAATCCTTTCCTCTCCCCACCCAAAATGGCCTCCATCCTTAAGATGGAGTCAGGCTGCTCTACCACTATCTTATGTGTCCTATTCATATTCTTCGTCCTGGGAAAAAACATCACTGTGTCTCATCAGTGGCTTCTCACTTGGGCTGATTTCTCTTTGCACATAAGCCATATATTGACAGTAGTCAGGAAGAAAGCAGCTTGATGGTGTGCTTATTATTTTGTTTGCTTTTAATTCTCTGTCATTCTCCCTGCCTTCTCTTTCTCTGTGTTAGACTGTGAATTGACATTGCACAGGTAGTCTGCCAGAGCAAAGTAGTACTCCCATGCCAGTGGACCTTTCCTACAGCCATGACTCCTACAGCCAATTCTGAATTCTTAAAACTTCTCTCCATCTCTTCAGTCCTGGTAATAGTAATGCTTCTTCACTAAAATATGCTGCATATTTGTCTTAGCCCTCTCTATATCTTAGTAAAGAGTCTGCATTGAAGATATCTCAGTTATCTCTCTATTTCCTGCCTTCTCTTTCTGGAGGTGATTACAGATACAAAGCATATCATGGGAAATAGCTATAAATAACAAGAAAATCAATGAACCCAAAGGATATTACAACAGTTTAGAGCAATTTATTTGAGCTTGCTAGCTGGAAGGGAAGAATAGCCACAGCTTCACACAGGAGGAGAGAAGAGGCAGATGTGAAGACTAGAGGAGGAAGGAGATAAAAAAAGAAAACATGTCATGAGCACATGGAGTGCACTATCACTGAATTAAAGGACCCATTCCTCCATGAGACATTATGTCATTGTCTTGTTTGAGTAAGAAGTTCTTTCCTACCATAGGACAGCACATGGGCTTCTGTGGTGCCTGAGAACACCAGATAAGGCAGCATCTTCTATAGGGCTGTCCTCACTCAGGAAACAGAAGTTCATTTCAGGGTTAAGTAATGGCCTCCTGCTTCCAGGCAGCTCTGAGCTGCTGCTGTGAAGCAAGTTCCTGCTAACTGAAGCAGTCTTTTCTAGAGGAAGGAAGGAGGCTCCTGAGGTTCTCTGACCTGCTGAGGCTGCCTAGAGAAGACTCCAAATTAACGTACCCAGCTGCCGTTGGGTCCTTCAGGGAGTCTAAAGTAGTTTTCATCAATTGCCATCCACACTGGAGCAGCCTTTGGTGATGCAGCTGCCCTTGAGTCACCCACACTTCTATAAGCACCCCTCATCCATGCTCTACTAGAAATCCCCTCACCCCCAGACTTTTATAAGTTGCCATATAAAAATATTTGGTTTGCCAAGATGATATTCAGTAGACTTGTTAGTTTTGTCTATTATCAAGTTTCTGACCTATAACAAGTAGATAGTTATTAACGTATTATGAGGAAAAATCACAAATTTGTAACCCTAACAGGGACTGACAAAAACAAAGATGAGTTTGGAAGCAGCAGTTACATACCCCTGTGGTGACTACTGAGACATGCAACAGAAACAGAGCCATCTGAGGAGGTCTGCAAAGATAATCATGGTATGGTTACCTATGTGCTATATGGTGGTATACATTCTTGCTTTTTTGGTTGCTTCATGAGCCTTGGATGTGAGATGTGTAACTTAGGTGAACCGTTTTGAAGTAAAGTTGTCTGTGGGAGAAGTTCAGGGTGCTAGTCTTCTTTGTGGTATAGAGTGGCATACCTCTTCATGAGTAGGACCCACCATATGAGTACGGTGACACCCTAAGAATTGTTCAAGATTTAGAGCAAATTGTGGTAGCCAGATAATCCTTAGCACATGTACTGCTTGTGTTGGGAAGGACTTTAAGAAAATCACTTAAGGAGCCTCCTCACAACCTATTTATGAGGCTGTGGACATGTGGGGGTGGGGATTGGATCAGTCTGAGTGCTGTGGAGGCTACAAAACTGAATAACTACCCACTTTTCCATAAGAAAATGGCTGTATAACCTGAAATGATCTGAGAGAAAGCAGTTCCTGTAGGGCTGGCTCATACAAGCATTAGGGACACTTGATTATAACGGCTGAAGTTCTCATGAATATCAAATGGGACAATGGAGGAAGGACAGGCATTACCAAAGAAACTGAGAATCAGAGAGGTGGTGTTTGACGTCCTGTGTATACAAGAGGACCATGAGACAGGCATGGGGCTTTAGTGGCTTTGCTGAGTC
Organism: Onychomys torridus; assembly: GCF_903995425.1. Taxonomy (NCBI): domain Eukaryota; kingdom Metazoa; phylum Chordata; class Mammalia; order Rodentia; family Cricetidae; genus Onychomys; species Onychomys torridus. Next base: position 33,340,603 of record NC_050443.1, read on the forward strand.
CTACAGTGGAGTGATTTTACCAGGTTGGAGAGGCTTTGGTGACCATGAACAATCCAAACTAGTGGCTCATCAAAAAGTTGACAGCAGTAGAATATATGAAGATACAGACAGTCTCCACTGTACTCTCTGCTGTAGAAGATTCCCTGGGTGGGAACCACCAAAGCCCCTCATCTTCCAGGCTTCCTAGAAATTAGGGCCATAAACTATGACCTAAAGCCACATATCATAATTACAGATTTATCGGTTGCCTATTAATGTGCAAAATACTTGGGCTTCAGTGGGTACTGGAGCAGAGTTTACCTTAGTCCATAGCAACCCCCAAGAGCACCAGGGTCGATGAGCAGCAATGAGTGGATATGGGATGAAAAAAGAGAAAACAGACAAAATGGTGTGTCTTGAATACTCAAAGTCAAGTGTGGCAAGATTTGAGTTGAGCCAGAATTCCTAGGGAAAATTAACAGAAAACCAAATGCTGTGCTAGTGAATCTCCTGGAAGCTTTAAATCCTGAACAGCAGTTCACAAAAGACACAAATGATGAATCAACATAGTTTATTTAAAAATATATAAAAAGATTAAACTCAAACTGATAATGGGTGTTTACCCTCCTCCCCCATAGTACATAGTATAAAGTATCCTGGAGATGGAAATTTTTCACCCAGCCCAGGTCCCTTTCAGCAGCTAGATGTGGTTAATGAAAAGGCAAGGGCAGTGGTGCTGGCCCAGAGCCTCTCAAAATCAAGGCCCTGGCTTTAATGGCAGGCATGGCAGGCTATATTGCTTCCCTCAGACCTGATTCATGCCAAGTCATGCAAGCTAGTTCAGACAAAACCATTAGAACTAGGGATATGCAGATCATCACTCTGGTAAGAGCAGCACATGAGGATGAGGAGGCAGACTAGCTCAAGGAAAATGTCTGTGGATTAAATGTCTGTTACAGAGAATTCACTCAACATTATGACTTCTTTTTTAACTCAATAAGGATGATTTTGTTTGAACTCTTTAACTGTTGTCTTACTGGATTTTGGAGAGAAGTATCAAGTCACCTACAAAGGAAAACCCACCAGGATGATAGTGGACTTCTTGACCTGAAATGTCTTGATCTGATGCTGTGGTGGCTTGAATGACAAATCTCCCCATAGGCTCAGGAACTGAGCACTTGATCCTCAGCTGGAGGTGCTGTTTGGGAGGCGATGGAACCTCTGAGTGACAACAGCTGGCTGAAGGAAGTCCAACACTGTAGCAGGACTGGAGAGTTTAGAGCCTTATCCTCCTACTCTCTTGCTCTCTGCAGGTAGCTGAAACTTGGTCGTTCAGCTTTCTGCTCCAGTCACCTGCTGCAGTGCCTCCCCACCTCTGTGGACTCTCGCCCTGGAACCACAGGCCAAAATAAACTCTTTCTTCCATAGTTGTGTTTTCCTGGTATTTTATCACCACAACAAAAAGTAACGAGTACAAAAGATAGATTTCAAGTGCCGAAAGAAAATAACTGTCAACCAAGATTACTGTATTCAGCAGAGTTATCCCCCAGAATTCAATGATAAGTAAAGACCTTTGAAAACAACCATAAACCAAAGCCATTCATGAGTGAGCCACCAATGATATAAAAGAGATTATGCACAGAAGAAAACGTCACATAACTGTAAGCATTTGGAAAAGAATAAATCTTGCTAGAAAATAGATAAACAATTCAGAATCTGGAAATAGATACCAACAACTCAGTAAACTAGAAAACTTCTAAGGTTAAAAAAAAAAGAACACAGAATAATTGGGGAGAAATGGAAAAACAGTAAGTAACAGCAAGCTTACAATAACCAAAACTTTCCAATAGCCATCTATCTTCTGCCCATCTCACATAGTACAGGTAAGTACAGATATAATGTGAACATGCAACCTTGGGGTACTTGATGGTGACAATAAATAAACTCTGCAATATCCCAGCAACCCAATGCTGGTTTGAGTTTACTGTTCTCCCAAGGGAGGGATACCTAATAATTTTTTATTTGGCCTTCCCAACCATAAAATCTTCCTTCTACATGTCAGCGAGCCAATGTATTATCCTTCCAATTCCTAAATGTATATATCCAAATTACACATTCTGAGACTGGGGAGATAGCCACAGGATGAATTTATGGACCAACTGAGCAGCCTGAGAGTCAATTTCTAAATAAAACTCTGTTTGATCACCTGTCCTCCACAAATCCTTACTTTGACCAGAAAACTACAGTGCTGTTGAGATCTCCTAGAATCAATGACAATTCAGAGTCCAAGTCTAGTGGTTCCTAAAAGTCCAGTTGTGCCCTTCTTTCCAATACACAATCACCATGGTAAAAGGCTCTAGGTCACTTGGGGCAGGATGGAAGAATGGCTGACAAGAAAGCTTTATGGTAGGACAGCAGGGTTCCTCCTCAAGGGTCTGGCCTCCCTATCGTTCAAAGAGCTCTAGGCCCATAAACTAGATATGTCTGGAAATTGTTTCAAATGCCGTAATTCTCTCTGCTGCTGTGATTCAAAGTATAGGTTTTGCTTCATTTGCTCTGGATCTTTTCACTGTTGAAGAAAGGTTTGTGGGCTTCATATCTGTTTCACTTCTGGGAGTATCATAGGTCCACAGGAGTAAGACCATGGAAAAAAAGAAGACCTGATTTATGAACACTTTCTGGATCCCCCTGGGGCATAGCTCCATGAGGCACATTGTTTCCTCAATATTTCCTCAAAGAATAAAAGAATGAATGGGAATTGTTGTGGTAGTGAATAGCTTGAATTTAGTAGAGAACAAACATTGAAAAAGTGGTTCAGCACAGACATACACTGTGAGAATGCAAATTTCACTTATCATAATTATTTTGTGAGCATCTCTGTGTTCAGAAGTATGTGTATTAAGGTAACTGAAGTTGACTACTGAGGTACCTTGGTAGCAAGACTTTGACAGGGTTGTTTATCAATACCTAGAAGCATTTTGCCATAGAGAGTAGGGTAGGGCTTGTTCCTGTGCTGAGTTTCTCAGCATTATCAAAGAGGAAGTAGTCAGATAGAAGAAGGTCTAAGTGCTATGAGGAAGTATGTGAAGCATGGGAGTGTGTATAGAGATCTATTAAGTGATGCAATGTGGAGTTTACAATGTAATCTATTCTATTCTGTCTCCCAGGATATCTTCAACAGAGCCTCTTTGCTGATGAAAGCTGTTGTCAGGGGAGACTATGGGAGAAAGCACAAAAAGTCTGAGGTTTTTAATGCAAAGAGATCTGTCCATGCAGATACTAAATGGAGGAAGAGAATAGTTCACACCTGTGTGATTAATAATAGATGTTTGAGAGTTCATAAGAGATTCTTACAAACTTCTCAAGGAACTATGAGTTAGGGATTAATATTTTGCATAAAATGCAATTGGATCACAAAAAGAATGATTTTTCTCTTGGTCTGACAAGTGTGAATCTGAAGGCAACATATCATCAATAGGGGCCACCCTTTCAACCAGTCCTCTGGACCTACCACTAGTGTGGCCATCTAGATAAGAGAAATACAGAGAAATGATGCCCAGGGGGGAATAATTCCCAAGGAACATCTAAAGACAGAAGCTAATGTCCTGGAAGAAAATAAAAACTAGCATAAGCAAAGACAGACAGGAAACAAAGCTGTTGAGTGGGACACAAAAGAGAAAATTGCATAGAATTCAAGTGGAAGCTGACAGGAGAATTCTGGAGTCCTTTCTGTCAGATAAAGGCCATCACTGCTTCAAAACCCATAGCACTAGGTGGGCAAGATTTCCCTCAGAGAGACAATGTGTCCTCCTCGGGAGGTGCAGAGAGTCATCCAGAGGGAAAAGCAGCCATCATAATCTCTTTAGATACACAAGATCTTACAGATCTGGATGACTTGAACAAGGAAGGTCAGAAAAACAAGTTCTGCCATCTCCACTCAAGAACTTTACAGCTTGTTCATCTTTTAGGGTGGTGTCTTCTTCACCAAAATAGTCACTCTATGAGAATTAGACTGCTCCTGTTTCATTCATTTTTACACCCTAGTACTTAGCAAGTGTTTCCTAAAGACCATCTGTTGTGACATCTTCACACATGAAGAATCTGAGGCTTATACAGGTAAAGAGATATTTCTGATATCAGATGAAGAACATGTCCATTACCATCCTATGGTGTCCTGGAGTCCTCTCTGAAGCTTTCTCACTATTCTTAAGCCAATAAGCCCTTACTTCTGAAGAGCACTTTCCCAGAACATATCCATATAGTCACTGAATCTGAGACGATTAGGAACTAGAGAGACTGATAGTACTCTATCCATTTGCTTTTTGTGTCACATAATAGCTATCTTAGTTTCATTCTGTTGCTATGACAAATACCATAACCAAAAGCAATCTAGGAGAACTCATTTCAGCTAACAGGTTATGGCACATTATTGAGGGAAGTCAAGGCAAGAACTCAAGCAGGAACCTGAAGGTGGGTCTGCTTGCTATTTCACATCACATTATCTCTGACTGAGGAACTCATTTCACAGCCCAATAAGTGCCACAAAGGCCATGAAGGATGCCTCTTGCTGACTGGCTCACAATACAGCTTATACTCCACTACCTTTTTTTTTAACAGTATGCTATGGATATCACTCTGTGTAAATAAAATGCTGATTGGCCAGTAGCCAGGCAGGAAGTGTAGGTGGGACAAGCAGAGAAGAGAATTCTGGGAACAGGAAGGCTGAGCAGAGAGCTACCAGCTGCTGCCATGACAAGCAAGATGTAAGATACAGATAAGCCACAAGCCACGTGGCAAGTTATAGATTAATAGAAATGGGTTAATTTAAGATAGAAGTAGATAACAAAAAGCCTGCCAAGGCCATACAGTTTATAAGTAGTATAAGCATCTGAGTGATTATTTTATACGTGGGTTGTGGGATGGCATGGGGCTTGGTGGCACCTGGAGAGAAGATCTCCAACTACAACAGTACAAGACAATCTGCCTAGGGAATGGTGCTGCCCACAGGAATCTGGGCCTTCCTAAATCAATTACCAATCAAGATAATCCCCCACAGACGAGTCCCACAGACCAATTTGATCAATAGAGAGCCTCAGTTGAGTCTCTCCTCCTCTCAGGCTGTTTCTAGGTTGTGTAAAGTTGACAATTAATGCTAATCAGGAAAGTAGTTCTCTGAATTTTATAACCCAAGAACAGTGACACTCAACCTTCTTAATGCTGCAACGCTTTAATACAGTTCCTCGTACTGTGTTGTGGTGACCTCCAACCACAATATTATTTCATTGCTGCTTCATAGCTGCGATTATGCTAGTGTTATAAATAAGAATATGAAATCTGATATGCAGAATACCTGATAAGAGTCCCAAAGCAGGATGAGAACTCCTGCCCCAAAAGATATCACTTTCCAGTCTCATTGATGGTAGATGAGGCAGTGTCACTAGGCTCTGACCAATAGAAACATCTAAATCTGATTTATTAACTCCTGGATCTCCCCCTCTTCCCCACAGGCTGGAATGTGATATAGCTGGGATGGAAGTCATGTAGGATCACATTAGTGAAGAAGCCTTCATGTGATTTTGACTGTTTTGATTTGGCCTCTTGATAAGGTCCTCCATTCCCTATTTGAGTAGCCAAACTTATAATCTAACAAATAAGGAATGTATTTTATTTGCTTCTTCTGTTCCTCTAATGTGCATTTTCAGCATCTTTTTAAAACCTCAGGAGGCTGTAGTTATGTTGCCTTATATCTGAGTTCTCTCTTCTATTCTGTTGATCCCTGTATCTATATTGTGAGGTACCATGCCTTTTTTATTATTATGGTTTTATAATATAACTTGAAATACAGTATGGTGATACTCCTTTTGGTCAGAATTGCTTTGACTATCTTAGTCTTTCCTGCTTCTACAAAAGCCTTAAGATTTTTTTGAATCTATAGATCATTTTTGTAGTATGGTTATTTTCACTATTTATTCTTCTAATCCATAAGCTTGGAAGATCTTTCCACCTTCTGGTTTTTTCCTTGACTTCTTTTTTTCTTTCTTTTCTTTCTTTCTTCCTTGGTGTCTTAAAATTGGGTATTTTCTATAGAAATATGCATTTTTCCCATGATCCAGAAATTTCTCCAGATTGTTTATGTCAGAAAACAAAACCATATGTTTGAGGGTTTTTTCATAATATCTTTATGACTATTTGGGAATTTCACATCATACACCCCAATCACACTCATTTCCCAGTCCTCACAGGTCTGTCCACACCCTCTAACCCCACAAGTCTGATTTGTGTTGCCTATATACTCCCTGAGACATGGTCAAATTCCCAGTACCTGGCCCCTTAAAGAAAACTGAGCCTTTCCTCGCCCTCACACCCCCAAAGCCTTCAGCTGTGGAAAGCTACATATCAGCATCTTTATCACAGTTTTTAAAAGTTCTCTTTGATGGTTTGCTATCTAAGCTGTTGCTTTGGGGAAAGTAGGGTTGTCCAAAGTCGTGTCTGCCTTTACACTGCCATGCTTCCTGCTAAGATGATAATGGATGAAACCTCTCAAACTGTAAGCTAACCCTTTATAAGAGTTACTGTGCTGGGTGGTAGTGGCGCCATGCCTTTAATCCCAGCACTTGGGAGGCAGAGCCAGGCGGATCTCTGTGAGTTCAAGGCCAGCCTGGGCTACCAAGTAAGTTCCAGGAAAGGTGCAAAGCTTGAAAAACAAAACAAAACAAAAGAGTTACTGTGGTCCTGGTGTCTTCACAGCAATAGAAACCCTAACTAAGACACTACCAGACTTTTTCCCCCTTTTTTTAAATTATATTTGTGTTTTAATTTTACACATGAGCCATGGGTTCCCCTGTCCTCCCCCGTCCCGCCCCCACCCCCACCTTCCCCCCCATCCCCTCCCCTCCATTCCCATCTCCTCCAAGGCCTGTCCTTAGTGCATGAGCTGGCTGTTTGGAACCTGGGGCTTACACAGGAACACTTTGCTCAGCCTGGAAGGAGGGGACTACCAGACTTTTAAAGAAGAGTTAATGCCAATATTCCTCAAAATTAGCCACAAAATAGAATCAGAAGGAACACTGCTAAATTCATTTTATGAGGTCACAGTTACCCTGATACCCAAACCACACAAAGATTCAAGAAAGAAAGAAAATTACAGACCAATTTCCCTTATGAATATATATGCAAAAATCCTCAATAAAATACTTGCAAAATGAATCAAAAAACACATCAAAAGGTCATCTACTGTGCTGGAGGAAGCTTAATCCCAGAGAAGAAAGGATGTTTCAACATAAAAAAAAAATCAGTCACTGTAATCCACCATATAGACACAGTAAAAGAAAAAAATTACATTATCATCTCATTTGATGCTGAAAAAGTCTTTGAAAAACATCCCAAATTTCGTCATGCTGAAAGTCTTAGAGATATTAGGGATACAAGGTATGTATGTAAATATAATAAAGGCAATTTACAGCAAGCCTGTATCCAACATCAAATTAAATGGAGGAAAACTCAAAGTAATTCCACTAAAATCAGGAACAAGAAAAGTCTATCTATTTCCATGTCTGTTTAATATAGTACTAGAAGTTCTATCTAGAGTAAATAAGACAACTGAAGGAGATCAAGGGGAAACAAATTAGAAAGGAAGAAGTCAAAGTATCATTGTTTGCAGATGACATGACATCATACATAAGCAACCCCAAAAGTTTTACCAGAGATAAACACCTTTAGTGAATTGACTGGATACAAAAATCAGAAGCCCTCCTATACACAAATGACAAATTGGCTGAGAAAGAAACCAACAAAACAATAGCCACAAATAATACAAAATATCTTGAGGTTACTCTAACTAAGCAAGTGAAAGACTTGTATGACAAAACTTCAAATCTTTGAAGAAAGAAATTAAAGAAGATATAAGAAGAAGGAAAGATCTCCCACGCTCATGGATCAGTAGGATTAACACAGTAAAAATGGCAATCCTAACAAAAGTAATCTACATATTCAATGCAGTCCCTATCAAAATTCCAACACAATTCTTTACTGACCTTGAAAGGACAGTACTCAACTTCATATGGAAAAAAACTCAGGATAGCTAAAACAATCCTGTACAATAAAAAAAACTTCCAGAGGTCTCACCTTCCCTGATTTCAAGCTATACTGCACAGCTATAGTAATAAAAAACTGCATGTCATTGGAATAAAAACACACATTGATCAATGAAATAGAATTGAAGACCCAGACATAGATTCACACATGTATGAACACCTGATTTTTTATAAAGAAGCAAAAATTAAACAATAGAGAAAAGAAAACAACTTCAGCAAATAGTGCTAGTCTAACTGAATTTCTACATGTAGAAAATACAAATAGTTCCATATTTATCATCTTGCATAAAACTCAAGTACAAGTGGATCAAAGACCTCAATATAAAACCACACAGAGAGAGCCTAATATAAGAGAAAGTAGGGAATAGCCTTGAATGCATTGGCAAGGAGTCAATTTTGTAATCAGAACACTGATAGCACAGGCACTAAGATTGACAATTGGTAAATGGAACCCCACGAAACTGAAAAGCTTCTGTAATGCAAAGGACACCATCAACAGGACCAAACAGCAGCCTACAGAATGGGAAAAGATTTTCACCAACTCCACACCAGTAGAGGGCTAATAATCAAAATATATAAAGAACTGAAGAAATGAGACATCAACAAACCAAACGAAAATGGGGTATAGACCTGTCTTAGTTAGGGTTTCTATTGCTGTGAAGAGATGCAATGACCATGGCAACTCTTATAAAAGAAAACCCTTAATTAGAGCTGGCTTAGAGTTTCAGAGATTTAGTTCATTATCATCATGTGGGGAGAGCATGACAGTGTGCAGGCAGACATGGTGCTGAAGGAGAAGCTGAGAGTTCTACATGAGGATCAACAAGCAACAGGAAGTGAATGTTAAACTAGACCTGGCTTGAGCATTTGGAACCTCAAAGCCCACCCCCTAGTGATGCACTTCCTCCAGCAAGGCCACGCCTCCTGATAGTGTTACTCTCTGAACCTATGGGGACATTTTCATTCAAACCACCACAAGACCTAAACAGAGAATTCTTAATAGAGGAATCTCAAATGACTGAAAAACAATTAAAGAAATGTTCAACATCTTTAGCCATCAGGGAAGTGCACATCAAGACTACTTTGAGATGTCATCTTACACCTGTCAGAATGGCTAAGATCAACAACATAAATGACAGCTCATTTGATGAGAATGTGTAGCAATGCGGGCACTCCTCCATTGCTGATGAGAATGTAAACTCATACAGCCACAATGGAAATCAATGTGGCAGTTTGTCAGAACACTGGGAACCGATCTACTTCAAGACTCAGATGTTCCACTCTTGGGTATATACTGAAAAGATGCTCCATCCTACTACAAGGACTTGCTCAACTATATTCATAGCAGTTTTATTCATAATATCCAGAAACTGGAAACAACCTAGATACTCTGTAACCAAAGAATGGCTAAAGAAAATGTGGTGTATTGACACAATGGAGTATTACTCACCTATTAGAAAAAAAAATGGCATCATGAAATTGGCAGGCAAATGGATGGAACTAGAAAAAAGTCATCCTGAGCAAGGTAGCCTAGACTCAGAAATACAAACATGATATGTACTCACTTAGAAGTTGGTATTAACTTTTAAATACAGGATAATCATGCTACAATCCACAGATCCAGAGAAGTTAGATGAAGAAGTCTAGGGAGGATGCATGATCTCTCTGGGAAGGGGAAATAGAATAGATTTTGTGGGTGGATTAGGGATGGGTGGGGATGAGAACAGAGGGAATCAGATGGGGGAATGAAGAACAGCGGGGGAGAGTATGGGGAAAGTTGACTGGAATGGGGTGGGGCATTTAGGAAGTGAAATGGAAACCTAGTAAGGTGGAAACTTCCAGGAGCCTATGAGGTTGACACTGTGAGGACTCCTAGGAATGTAGGATATGGAGCCTGAACCAGCCATCTCCTATAACTAGGCAAGGCTCCCAGTGGTAAGGCTGGGACACCAACCCAGCCACAAAATCTACAACCCACAACCTGTTCTGCCTGCAAGATGCTGTGGGGCAATGGTGGCTTAGAGTTTGTAGGAGTAGCCAAGCAATGACTGGTCTAACCTGTGGCCTATGCCATGAGAAGGAGCCCAAACCCAACACTGCCTACATAGCCAGAATCTGGAAGCTGGATTGCTTAGAGTCCTATAGTAGAGCCAAACACAATTGACAGATTGAAAGAAAGAAAGAAAGAAAGAAAGAAAGAAAGAAAGAAAGAAAGAAAGAAAGAAAACACCTCAATGATTCCTAATGGTATTCTGCTATACTCATAGATCAGTGCCTAGCTCAATTGTTAGAGAAACTTCCTCCAGCAGCTTATTGAAGAAGATATAGTGACCCACACCCAAGCATTAGGTGGAGCTCAAAGAACTCCAAAGGAGAAAGGGAGGAAGGATTGTAGGAGCCAGAGGGGTTGAGGACACCAGGAAAACACACAGCCCACAGAATCAACTAAGCAAGGCTCATAGGGGGTCACATAGACTGAAGTGGCAACCACAGAGCCTACACAGGTATGTACCAGGCCCTCTGCATATGTGTTATGGTTGTTTAGCTTGGGGATTTTGTGGGACTCCTAACAATAGGAGAGGGGGTGTCTCTGTCTTTTTTGCCTACTTGTGGGAACCTTTTTCCTCCTAAGGTTTGCCTTGTCTAGCCTTGATATGAGTGAGGGTCTATGCCTAATCTCATTGCATCTTGTTAGGCTGTATCATTTGGTATTCCTGGGAGGCCTGCTGTTTTCTGAAGGGAAATGGAAGAGCAGTGGATATGGGGGAGGAGGGGCCGGATAGGAAGGAAGAGAGGGGAGGCTGTGAATGTATTGTATGAAGGAAGAATAAATAATTTAAAAAAACACAATAAAATAAAAAGAAAATAATACATGTCTTACATATATCTACTAAAATGAAATTAGTTACATATTGTAAATACATGCAAAGAAATCAATGAATTAGCCTCATAAATGCTTATAAGGGAATATAATAGCATGGATAAGTCCAAACATATACATTAAATTAATCTAAGCAAACAAAGTAAAAGGCCAAGCAAATTTTTAATTGTAGAAGTATCTACAGTGGCTGGTTCTTAAGGTAGCAGGAACAGCAGGAGGTTTGAAAGGAGTTTTCAGAGGAATGAAAATATTCTGTTTCCATGGAGATATATTCAAATGGATGTATCCATCTATAGAAACGTATCAAGTATATGCTTCTTCATCTTTGCCTATCACTGTGCATTATAATTATGACTCAATTCTTTGAAGTATTTATGAGAAATTTTTATAATAACTAAAGTCTTGAGCTCTTGAACACTAAAGAGAACATTAATTTTTTTCTATCTTCTGTTAAGAAGCATGGAAATCTGGAGCCAGGTGGTGGTGGCACATGCCTTTAATTCCAGCACTTGGGAGGCAGAGCCAGGTGAATCTCTGTAAGTTCAAGGCCAGCCTGGGCCACAGAGTTAGTTCCAGGACAGACACCAAAACTAAACAGAGAAACCCTATCTCAAAAAACCAAAAGAAAAAAATTAAAAAAAAAAAAATAAGCATTGAAATCTGTCACAAAGGACTGGAGGGAGAAGGAGGGTTGGGGAATCAGGGAAGGCCTGGGAAGAGTGCAATTGGGAATTAATGGAGGATGTGTGTGAAACTCTGGGAAGACAAACTACCTCCAACCCTAGCTATGCATGGACATTGGCTTCCTGGTTATAAAATTCCATACTTGTCAAACTTGTAGATAGTGAAAGGGATCAATGTAAAATGGTGACTCAAATGTCTGAATGGAGATTTCGTGCAAGTTTCTCTTAAAAGGGTAGGAGCATGGGGCTGGAGAGATGTCTCAGAAGTTATGGGCATTTGCTCTTGCCAAAGACCCAAGTTCAGTTCCCAGCACCAATGTGTGGCTCACAACCATCTGTAACCCTAATTCTAGGGGATCTGTACCCTCTTCTGCCCTCTTCTGGCCTCTTCAGGCAACAGGAATGCATGTGGTGCACATGCACACATGAAGGCAAACATTCACACATAAAATAAGTAAATCTTTTATAAAAGAAAGCAGAGGCTACACTTATTCCTTAAATCATTTATTTGTTCAATAGTCCTACCAAGTTAAAGGAAAGTGGGATGTTTTTATTTATTCTGTGTCTTTTACATCATGTATCTTGATCCCATTCATTTCCCAGTTCCTTCACATCCACCCTTCACCCCTGCACCTCCCTAAAATAAAGCAAAATGTAAGAAAAAAGGAAAAAAGTTAAAAAGGGAAAAATTAAAAATCTTGACTTGGAAGCTGCAGTATGACACAGTGAGTCGTGCCTTAAACCCCTTTTGTCCCCCTTTATCTTTACTTACAAGTGTTCATTGCAAAGTTCATCGGTCTGGTTCCAGTCCTCTGGTTTCTACTACACTGTCGATGCTGGGTCCTCACTACAACCCCTCCTGGGTATCCTGTTGTTGCCCTGTGTTGTGAGATCCTACAGCTTTAGGTCTACAGATCAGGTACCTTCATGTGCTCCAGCAGGTCATAGATGGGGTGGATGGGAAACAAAGACTATGTAGCTAATTAATTCTTTTCATATAATCAAGACAGAAGATATAAGGGATGGAAAAATAATCATATCAAAAACATTTGGGGGCAACTGCACCTGGGTACCACCGCTGGACACAGGCCACTCCGGAAGGACCTGACCAACTTGGCCCCAGTTTCCTGCCAATTTGCAGGCCCTGCCGGAAGGCTCCCCTTTTCCAAGACTGCAGGCAGACACTGCAGTCTCCACACCCTGACCCCACACCCATCTGCTGGAGACCCCAGCCACTTCCTGAGATTCAGAGACCAGCCCCAAGCTTCCATCCTGCCCTGGAACTCCCATCTGGCCCAGAGACCAGAGGAACTCCCATCTGGACAAAATAAGGAGACATCAGGGACTTCCCGAGACTCAGAGTCCAGCTCCCCAGCTCCTATCCAGCCAGCACTCTCATCTGGACCAGCGCTCCCATCTGGCCCAGAGCTTCCATCTGGACCAGAGAGAGGCTCCCTAAATCTGTCAACTCTCTCTGGACCAAGTACACTGATAAGACCAAGAACAAACACAAGAGGAGATGGGCAGACGTCAAGGCAGAAGTACATACAACAAAATAAAGAGCAATACAGCATCACCAGAACCTAGCCCTTCTCCAACAGCTAGACCTGAACATCACAGAATGGAAGAAGAAGAAGAAAACAACCTTATAAGTAACATCATGAAGAGGCTAGAGCCTTATATAGAAGAAAACAAAAATAAAGTAGAGGAACAGACAAACAAAAAATGGGAAGAACGCTATAAAAAACTAGAGGAAAGGACAATTAAAGCAAAAGAAAACAATAAATCCTTGAATGAAATTCATGAAAAAGCAAGGGAGACAATCCAAGAAATGAAGAGGGAAATAGAAAAAAATTAAGAAGACACTAGCAGAAGGAATGTTGGAAGTAGAAAATCTGAGTAAACAAACAGGAACTTCAGAGGCAAGTACAACCAACACAATGCAAGAGATGGAAGAGAGGATCTCTGGTGTTGAAGATACGGTAGAAGAAATAGATTCATCAGTCAAAGAAAACACTAAAACCAACAAAGTCATGACACAAAATGTACAAGAAATTTGGGACACCATGAAAAGACCAAACCAACAAATAGACAGGGAATAGAATAGGGATAGAGGAAGGAGAAGAATACCAACTCAAAGGCACAGAAAATATATTTAACAAGATCATAGAAGAAAACTTTCCCAACTTAAAGAAGGAAATGTCTATGAAGATGCAAGAAGCCTATAGAACACCAAACAGACTAGACCCCCCAAAAAAGTCCCCTTGCCACATAATAATTAAAAAACTAAATGTACAGAATAAAGAAAGAATATTGAGGGCAGCAAAGGAAAAAGGCCAAGTGACTTATAAAGGCAAATCCATCAGAATAACACCTGATTTCTTGATGGAGACTTTGAAATCCAGAAGGACCTGGACAGATATACTACAGACACTAAGAGACCATGGATGCCAGCCTAGGCTAATATGCCCAGCAAAACTTTCAATCATCATAGATGGAGTGAACAAGACCTTCCAAGACAAAACCAGATTTAAACAATACTTATCCACAAACCCAGCACTACAGAAAGCACTAGAAGGAAAATTCCAACCTAAGGAAGGCAGACACACCCATGAAAATACAGGAAATAGATAACACCACAGCAGTATACCCCAAAGAAGAGAAGTACACACACACTACCACCAAAAAATAAAAATAACAACAGGAATGAACAATCACTGGTCACTAATATCCCTTAATATCAATGGACTTAATTCACCTATAAAAAGACACAGACTAACACAATGGATATGAAGACAGGACCCATCTTTCTGCTGCATACAAGAAACACACCTCAAATTCAAAGACAGATACCTCCTAAGAATAAAAGGCTGGGAAAAGACTTTCCAATCAAATGGTCTTAAGAAGCAAGCTGGTGTAGCCATCCTAATATCCAGCAAAATAGACTTCAAACTAAAATCAATCAAAAGAGATGGTGAAGGACATTACATACTCATCGCAGGAAAGATCCACCAAGATGAAGTTTCAATTCTGAACATTTATGCCCCAAACACAAGGGCACCCACATATGTAAAAGAAATATTACTAAAGCTTAAATCACATATAAAACTCCACACATTAATAGTGGGAGACTTCAACACCCCACTTTCACCTCTGGACAGATCACCCAAACTGAAACTTAACAGAGAAATAATGGACTTAACTGATGTTATGACTCAAATGGACTTAACCGATATCTACAAAAATTTCCACCCAAACAAAAAAGTATATACCTTCTTCTAAGCACCCCATGGAACCTTCTCTAAAATCGACCACATACTTGGCCACAAAGCAAATCTCAACAGATACAAAACAATTGGAATAACCCCCTGTGTTCTATCAGACCACCATGGATTAAAGTTAGATTTCAACAACAGAAAACACTACAGAAATCCTGCAATCTCATGGAAACTGAATAATGCTCAACTGAATCACCAATGGGTTAAGGAAGAAATAAAGAAAGAAATTAAAGACTTCCTAGATATCAATGAAAATGAATACACCACATACCCAAACTTATGGGATACTATGAAAGCAGTGCTAAGAGGGAAATTCATAGCACTGAATGCCCACATAAAGCAGCTGAAGAAATCTCACGCTAGTGACTTGACAGCACACCTCAAAGCCCTTGAACAGGAAGAAGCAAAGTCTCCCAGGAGGAACAGACACCAGGAAATTATCATTCAGAACTGAAATCAATGAAATAGAAACAAAGAGAACAATACAAAGGATTAATGAAACAAAGAGTTGGTTCTTTGAGAACATCAACAAGATAGACAAGGCCTTATCCAAACTAACCAAAAGACACAGAGAGAGCATCCCAATTAACAAAATCAGAAATGAAAAGGGGGACATAACAACAGACAATGAGGAAATCCAGAGAATCATCAGGTCATACTTCAAAAACCTCTACTCCACAAAACTGGAAAATCTAAAAGAAATGGATAATTTTCTGGATAGGTACCACATACCTAAGTTAAATCAAGACCATAAAAACCATTTAAATAGTCCAATAACCCCTAAGGAAATAGAATCAGTCATTAAAAGTCTCCCAACCAAAAAAAGCCCTGGACCTGATGGTTTCACTGCAGAATTCTAGCAGATCTTCAAAGAAGACTTAATACCAATACTCTTTAAATTGTTCCACACAATAGAAGCAGAAGGTATATCACCAAACTCCTTCTTTGAGGTTACAATTACCCTGATTCCTAAAGCAAATAAAGATGCAACAAAGAAAGAGAACTACAGACCGATCTCCCTCATGAACATTGATGCAAAAATACTCAATAAAATTCTGGCAAACAGACTCAAAGAACATATCAAAACAATTATCTACCATGATCAAGTAGGCTTCATCCCAGGGATGCAAGGTTGGTTCAACATACGAAAGTCCGTCAATGTAATACACCATATAAACAAACTCAATGAAAAAAACCACATGATCATCTCACTATATGCAGAAAAGGCATTTGACAAAATCCAACACCCATTCATGATAAAGGTCTTGGAGCGATCAGGAATACAGGGAACATACTTAAACATAATAAAGTCAATCTATAGCAAGCCAACAGCCAACATCAAATTAAATGGAGAGAAACTCAAAGCAATACCACTAAAATCAGGAACAAGGCAAGGCTGTCCCCTCTCCCCCTACTTATTCAATATAGTACTTGAAGTTCTAGACAGACCTATAAGACAACATAAAGAGATTAAGGGGATACAAATTGGAAAAGAAGAAGTCAAGCTCTCCCTATTTGCAGATGACATGATTGTATACATGAGTGACCCCAAAAATTCAACCAAGGAACTGATACAGCTAATAAAAACCTTCAGCAACATAGCAGGATACAAGATCAACTCAAAAAAATCAGTAGCCCTTCTATATACAGTAGACAAACAGGCTGAGAAGGAAATCAGAGATACATCACCCTTTACAATAGCCACAATTGTTATAAAATACCTTGGGGCTACTCTAATTAAGCATGTGAAGGACCTATATGACAAGAACTTTAAGTCCCTGAAAAAAGAAAATGAAGATGTCAGAAAATGGAAAGATCTCCCATGCTCATGCATAGGCAGGATTAACATAGTAAAAATGGCGATCTTACCAAAAGCAATCTACAGATTCAACGCAATTCCCATCAAATTACCAACACAATTCTTCACAGATCTGGAAAGAATAATACTCAACTTCATATGGAAAAACAAAAAAACCAGGATAGCCAAAAGAATACTGTACAATAAAACAACATCTGGAGGCATCACAAACCCCGACCTCAAGCTCTACTATAGAGCTACTGTAATAAAAACAGCTTGGTACTGGCATAAAAACCGACATGTGGACCGATGGAATTGAATTGAGGGCCCTGACATTAGCCCGCCACCTATGAACATATAATTTTTGACAAAGAAGCCAAAAATGTACAATGGAAAAAAGAAAGCATCTTCAACAAATGGTGCTGGCATAACTGGATGTCAATGTGTAGAAGGCTGCAAATAGATCCATATCTGTCACCATACACAAAACTTAAGTCCAAGTGGATCAAAGACCTCAACATAAATCCAGCTACTCTGAACCTGATAGTAGAGAAAGTAGGAAGTACTCTTGAACGCATTGGCACCGGAGATCACTTTCTAAATATAATACCATTATCACAGACACTGAGAGAAACAATCAATCAACAGGACCTGTTGAAACTGAGAAGCTTCTGTAGAGCAAAGGACATGGTCAACAAGACAAAGCGACAGCCTACAGAATGGGAAAAGGTCTTCACCAACCCCACATCTGACAGAGGGCTGATATCTAGAATATATAAAGAACACAAGAAATTAGACATCAAAATACCCAACAGTCCAATTAAGAAATGGGCTATAGAACTAAACAGAGAATTCTCCACAGAGGAAGTTCAAATGGCTGAAAGACATTTAAGGAATTGCTCAACATCCCTAATTATCTGGGAAATGCAAATCAAAACGAATCTGAGATACCACCTTACACCTGTCAGAGTGGCTAAGATCAAAAATACAGAAGACAGCTTATGCTGGAGAGGATGTGGAGCAAGTGGAACTCTCCTCCACTGCTGGTGGGAATGCAAGCTTGTACAGCCACTTTGGAAATCAATATGGAGCTTCCTTAGAAAATTGGGAATCCATCTTTCCCAAGACCCAGCTATAGCACTCTTGGGCATATACCCTAGGAATGCTCAATCATACCACAAGGGCAATTGCTCAGCTATGTTCGTATCAGCTTTGTTTGTAATAGCCAGAACCTGGAAACAACCTAGATGCCCTTCAACTGAAGAATGGATAAAGAAAATATGGTACATACTACTCAGCAGAGAAAAACAATGACATCATGAGGTTTTCAGACAAATGGATGGATCTAGAAAAAATCATCCTGAGTGAGGTAACCCAGACTCAGAAGGACAAACACGGTATGTGCTCACTCATAGGAGGATACTAGATATAAAACAAAGATGACTAGACTGCTACACAACTCCAGGGAGGCTACCTAGAAAACGGGACCCTAGGAAACACCCAAGGATCACCCAATGACAGAGAAATGGATGAAATCTACATGAACAACCTGGACGACAGTGGGAGTAATGAAGGGCAAGATTGGAGGGAAAGAAAGCTTAAGGGAGCAGGAGATCCCAGCTGGATCAAGAACAGAAAGGGAGAATGAGGAATAACAGACCATGATAAATGAAGACCACATGAGACCAGGAATAGGCAGAGTGCTGGAGAGGTCCCCAGAAATCCACAATGATATATCCTCTGTAGACTGCTGGCAATGGTCGAGAGAAAGCCTGATCTGACCTAGTCTGGTGATCAGATGGCCAAACACCCTAACAGTTGTCTTGGAACTCTCATCCAATAACTGATGTAAGTGGATGCAGAGATCCTCAGCCAGGCCCCAGGTGGAGCTCCAGGTGTCCTACTGTCAAGAAAGAGGAGGGTCTGCAAGAGCATGAGTTGTTGAATCCAAGATTGCAAATTGCACAGGGACAAATAGCCAAACGATTGGAAGCACATGAATTATGAACCAAAGGCTGTGGAGCCCCCAGCTGGATCAGGCCCTCTGCATAAGTGAGACCATTGAATAGCTTGATCTGTTTGGGAGGTACCCAGTCTGTGGGACCAGGATCTGTCCTTAGTGCATGAGCTGGCTGTTTGAAACCTTGGGCTTACACAGGGACACTTTGCTCAGTCTGGAAGGAGGTGACAGGACCTGCCTGTACTGAATCCACCAGGTTTAAATGAATCCCCAGGGGTGCCTTGATCCTGGAGGACATGGGAATGGAGGGGAGGGGCTGGGGGGAAGGTGGGGTTGGGGGTGGGAGGGAGGAGGACAGGGGAACCCATGGCTGATGTATAAAATTTAAAACACATAATAATAAAGAAAAAAATATTTAAAAAAAAAATCTTAAATGCCAAAAAAAAAAAAAAAAAAAAAACATTGGGGCTACAGAGATTGTTCAGTTGGTAATGGGGATGTGAGCTTGCTCCCTAGAAACCATGTTTTTTTAAAAAAAAAAAAAAAAAAAAGTCTGGGCACAGGGGAGCATCTCTGTAATCCCAGTGCTAGGGCAATGGAGACAGACAGAGCTCCTGGGCTTGATAGCCAGCTAGTCTAGTCAGAGATCCCTGGGTTCGGTGGGAGTCTCTGTCTTTAAGAGAAATAAAATGGACAGTGATAGAAGAAGATACCAGATCAGTCAATTACTACACATGTACACACACACACACACACACACACACACACACACACACACACATATACACACATACACACTTACACACATACACACACATAGACAATACACACACACACACACACACACACACACACACACACACACACACACACACACACATCACTGTGACATCTACTAGTGTTATCAAGTACTGAAGGGAAATAAAGTTAGACTTTTGCTACAGTGTTTTAGCCTTCTGCTAAAGGAAGGGTTTTCCAAAAGGAAATGGTCCTCCACCCTAGTATTTGCCAAGCTCACAGTGGGGAGGGGGCGGTGAGGCTTCCGAGTGGGTGTTTGTTTAGCAGGTCCTATCTCCTAGCTCATGAGGGTGATTATTATCTTAACTGCTTTCAGGTCAGCTGAACCACTGAACAAGGCTAGGAAAATCCTCCAAACGGATGGAGGAAATGCTGAAGGCATATCTGTGGGTCCAAAGCAGAGGCTTTCAACTGCTCAACAGAGCGGCTATGACTCTGGAAGCCTACTCCCCAAAGGGTCCTGCATGGCGCATGGAGAAGCATCCCAAAGATCTGCGGCGTCAGCTTCCACTGCCTGAAGGCACAAACAGAGAAGTGAGTAACAGGGTTGAGACAGCTGCTATCACAGGACAGGAAACTGTTACCAGATAAAGAGGACAAGAGATACTGTGTGATGACATCCAAAAGAGAAAAAAAACGAACAAGATGTGGGAGATACAGGAGAGCCAAGCTTGCAGCTTTCCTCAGCGGACATCCCGCAATCCTGGCAGGTCAAAGAGAGGAGAGACCAATACCATGCACAGGATGGTCTCCTGCAGCCAGGTTAGTGGGATCCTGCACAGTAGGGCCGGACCATGCCTGCAGAGAATCTCAGGTGGGACAATCAGCCATGCAGTAGTGAACAAATTAAATGCCCAACACCAATCTTGATTAACCTCCTTAAACAGGAAGCTGTGGCCTTCCCCTTCTGAGGTGCTCAGCAACAGGGAGGGAGTGCAGACACACATGATGTCTGATAGGAATTTTGGGCTACATCAGAGGTACCATGTGGGGCCAGGTTTGGTGATGCACATCTTTAATCCAAGCCCTTACAAGACAGAGGCAGGAGGATCTTGGTGAACTCGAGCGAAGCCTATATACATAGGCAGCCAGGACTACATATAGAGACCCTGTCTCAAAGCCCAAAAACAAAGGAAGGGGGAAGGGGAGAAGGAGGAGGAGGAGGAGGAGGAGGAGGACACATATGTGTCATTAGACAAACATGCAGTGCCTAGAGGTAATGGCACTGGGCATGTTCCAGCCTGCACCATAAACAGAGGGTTATGAGATGGTGAAGAGTCAGGGATGCAGACTCGTAGGAAAGGAATAGGTAAGTGAGATTCTCCAGCTCATCAGTAGTCTGGAAGCAGAGGGAAGTGCTGGCCATGTTGAAAATGTAGACAGGGAGGTATCTGAATGGAACATAAACTTACCACACAAGAAAATAACTGGAATTTCACACAACTAAACCAAGCCATTCCCTATGTATATTTGCAGATTTATGTTTGGTGGATGTAAATATGACAGGCACTTGGATTTTAATCTGGCATGTTTACTTTGTGTTGTTGTTTGGGCTTTTAATCATTCTTAGAACTTCACACAATGCATTTTGATCATTCTCGATGATAGGAAATCACAACATGTCCACATGGTTGGGCTTTCCCGGCAGACCACCTAGTTATTTCTGGTTCAAAATAGCCATTTCCAGGTCAGAACATCTCGCGTGACTAGGACTCTGTGGCTTTACATGGTTGCGTAAAGCACGTGGCCATGTAATCTGCGCGCATGCGTGGAGTAGCCACATGCGGTCCTGTATGCATGCTCGGCTCACTCTTTAAAAAGCCGTGGCCATTCTGCACAGGTCTCTCTCTCCTCTTCTTCTCTTCTCTCCTCACTCATGTGTGTGCTTCACACAGGCCTGTCACGTCTCTTTCTATCCTATATTAATAAGCAGCTCTTCTGTGGATTTGTCGTGCTCGGGACGTGTTCCTCGCTGGGTAAGAACGCCAAACTAAATAACAAACACTCAACCTTTCAAATCCTCCAAGATCTAGGCCCACTTCCCTACCCACCCAACTTTATATCCTTTTTTTTTAACCCAAGTCCAATTTGTGCTATCCCTGTATCCTTGGGTATCTGGACATCCTCTGGAGCATTCTTGACCTACCAGGGACCACACTCTTAAAGAGAGTTCAGGGATCTTTGCAGGGGGGAAGCAGAATGGGTGTAGGAGCCAGGGACAGTGGGCCACAAGAAGGAAGCGATGCTTTGCAGACACAGCAGGGCAGTTGTCTAAATGAGCTCATAGCAGTTGTGAGAGCATGCAAAGGCCTCTGCAAGCTCCAGCAGGACACAGCCCCAGCATGGAGACGGGAGGTAAGTACAAAGCCCCCACCCCCCCCCACCCCCACCCCCACCCCCGCCCTCCAAGCAGAGGAACTATTGGTAGTTGATAGCAGACACATTCACTTTTAATCCCAAGGGCTTAGGACAGAGCTGGTACACACTGGCATGTAATAAGTATGTGTATATGGATGTATGTGATGCTTGTTAATAAAAAAAATAGATCAAATAAAAGAAAGCACTGTCTGTCCAACTTCCCCACTCCTGAATTCCCCCAGCCCACATCTCACGATGCCTGAACTGAACAAATTCCGGACGGTGGTGATATTAAATGGGGTGGGGGGGGGACCGCGGGGGCTGTGCCAGAGTGTGCGGAAGTCCTGTGAGTTTAGAAGATAGACACATTACTCCCAGCTCTGCCCCAGTAAACGCAGAAAAGGAGCCAAAAATGCTAAGAGATTAAAAATAAGTAAAATGCTTGAAATTACTTAAATATATAAAAATCTCAAGATGAAATTGACTAAATTCACCATCTTAAAACCTGCACTAAAAGATAAAACAAGAATAAAAATGTACACAAAAAAAGGAGGAAGCTCAGCAAAATTGGGGTTAAAAATCTATTTATATGCTGTTTATTAGACATTGGTTTAAAAAGGAAAAATTAAAGTAAAGGGAAACCACTTCTCAGGTAACCACAAACCTAAGGTAAATACTAAATGGAGATAATTAAGTTGTATTAATATATTATATGACTGTAAGATGGATCTATAAGAACAGAAACTTATATATCCATCTTACAGTCATATAATATTAATATGTTCTCAGCATCCACATGGCAGCTCACAACCATTTGTAACCCAGTCCCAGGGGATCTGATGCCTTCTGCTGGTCTCTGCAGACATCAGACACACATGATGCACAGATGTACATGCAGGCAAAACCATCTATTCACATAAATAATAAATTAAAACTTTTTAAGGTAGGAAGAGAGAACCAATTGCACAAAATTGTTCTCTGGTCTCCACGCGTATATGCAGCATATGCTTCTGCGCGCGCGCGCGCGCGCGCGCGCGCGCACACACACACACACACACACACACACACACACACACACACACATGGATGGATGGATGGATGGATAATAAAATAATAAATTCAAGGAATATCTAAATAAATGAAGTTATATGTCCATGGAGAGAAAAACACTCTGAAAATTAGACTTTCTCCAATTTTTTCCATTGTATATTCAATGTTACTCCACTAATTCTCAACAGAACTTATATACAAGTTTGGCAAGCTGTCTTTTAAAGCAAAAAGAATCATCAGATAGAGAAAATATGATTCAACAGAATCCTGGGGAGAAAGGCCCACACTTTCTCCTGAAACCATAATTTTAAGAACAAGCCCATGCATGCATGCATGCATGCATGCATGCATGTATAGTGATGCATGCCTTAAACCCACTAGAGGCAGAGGCAGAAGGATCTCTCTGAGTTTGAAGCCAGTTTTGGTCTACATGGAGAGTTCAGGGCCAGCCAAAGCTACACCCTGTCGAAAATATAAAAATAAATTTAATTTTAAATTTTAAAAGTAAATACATGATACAGATGTGGGCTAAGACATGTTAACCAGCACAGTTGAAGGTGAGACAAACATCATGCATCAAGCTTCAGTGTGTGATAAAGCCAGGCTGTGAGGTGAAGTGGGAAAGGAGAGACCTTTAGCAAAGCCAAGAAAACATAGTATCCTAGGGAGATAGTTGGCGAAGAGCACATCATAAAGCAGTTTCTTCAGGATCACACTTTCAACACAATAATGCTCAGATTCAAACCCAAACCCCAGCACCACCTCACTCACGGTGTGCACTAGGTGACCTCGAAGGAGCCACGCTCCTCAGTCTCCTCTCCCCCTTCACAAAATGGGACTGACCCCTCCCTGTAGCTCCCCAACTGTGCCATAGGAATCATTTAGTAAAGCTTCATGCTTCCCAAACTAGGCTGTTGGCAATCCTGTGTCGTAACTGTCTGAAAAAACCCTGATTTTTGAACTGTAGTAAGCATTGTATGTGCCTTTCAGAATTGTCAAACTAAAGTGTGAATGATATGATATAAACTGCCTGGTACAACAGCTGATTTGCACATGCTCAGTAAGTCCTGTTATTCTGTCTCACATCTCACTGCCAAATTCTAGCTAAATTCAGGGCCTCCACCAAAGGTTTTACCAACATGGATAGAACTGAGCGGGGAAACTCAACTTTATTGTATTTTTAATTGACATATAAAAGTTTTATGTATTTATAGGGTACCATAGACAATACATATATTGTATGGTGCTCAAATTAGAATAAGCACACCTATTTCCTAAATCACCATTTCTTTATGAAAAAAAACTTTTCCTTTGGATTTTTAGAAAATACACTCTATAACCACCCCACAGTGTGCCTGCACACCAACACTCACTCTTATCTAATTGTAACTCAGTACCCAGTGATCATAGTTTCCCATCCTTGCTACTTCACCAGCCAAACTACCATTTGACTCTCAGTGTCTAAGAGATTAGCTGTTGTAGCGTCCACATATGAGATCATGTGGTATTTGTTTCTGTTTTATTTGAATAAGAGTTGATGGATTGGTTGACTTGATTATCTCTTGCTTGCTTACTTACTTACTTACTTACTTACTTTTAGGGATCCTAACACTAGGAGAACAAAGAGCAAGTTTTTTAACATATTGTCTTTGGATTCTCAAAAAATCCAAACTAAGAAGACTAAGGCATCTAAAGGAAATGTGACATTACCACATTTGGACACTAGATGGCAGTCAATGGTGCTAAAATCATGTCATCCTTGACTGGCCTGCTGGAGTGGGAGGCTTGTCAGCTGAAAAGCCAGACAGCATCAAGAGCCTGTGACCCGCATCTCGATCTTCTTAACTGTCTCATTGTCTTCCCCGGCTTCTCCAAAACCTCTGAAACCTGCTTTTGGGGTGCAAATCTCCAGGTCCAAGCAGGGCTGAAGCCACTGAGCACAGCTGACGCTATTAGTCTTTAGGATGGAGCAAAGGCTGACTATAGAAACAAAGTAAGCCATGGCTCCCCTGCTGGCCTGCAACTGAGGGAAGCCCAGACTGCACCACTGCCTGCCGCTGCTCCTCTGTCCCAATAGATGCCTCTTGTGAAGAGTTTACTTGAATAGGGGTTGGATGGTTGGTTGGTTGGTTGGTTGGTTAGTTGACTGGAAACCTATCAAATCAGAGAGGATCATTACAGCTTTTCTAATTCTCTCTTATTATAGCAATCAAAATATGGAAACTGGCTGCCCCATAGGTCTCAGCAGATGGCTCACCATATAATGTTTCTGAATTTCGGGGAACTTCAGTGACCTCCATGACCTTCCCAGAAGCCTTCAGAAATGACTCCACCTTGTGAGGTCTGCTAGCCTAGTTTTTCTGAGTCAGGGTGGAGCTGAGAGACTGTTAGTGGCCCCTGGGTGGGCCTGGGAGAGGTGGTGGTGGCTGCCAGGGTGGGGCAGGGTGTGTCTGAACTCTGTGGCACAGGGCTGGGTGACAGAGCAGGAGCACCAAGGTTCAGGCACAGGTTGGGGTTCCACTTAGGCTCACTGCTCAGGAAGTGAATGACTAATTCCCAGGTGCTCCCTGTATTCTGGGCTTTACTTGTAGGATAGAAGAGGTTCTGAGTCAAACCACCTCTGTGTCCAGCCAGAGTTTAGGAAACCAGTTATGGGCAGGCTAGCTGCAGCCAGCTTACAGACAGATGGGGACTGAACTATATGCATGGGGAGAGTGAGTAGCCAGGATCTGTTGACTATAGATAGGGTCTCTATAACTCTCTCCCCCAACAGCTGGGCAACTGAAGCCAATCCCTGGAGAATGAAAAGAAAGAACCCTGTCAAGAACCAAGAGCACCCTGGTGTAGATAGCCACAGGTTCAAAGGCCCTGACTGAACCAGAGGGAGTGAGTGGTGCATAGGACTTAAGGATTAGGCTTATTCTAACGACAACAGCATTGAGACCCAATCTGACCCACAAAAATTGGATCACTTTCAGGCTGAGAATAAAATGTATGAGGGCATAGAGATGCATTACGAAACTACTACAAGAGAGGATGGCAATTGGCTAGATGTGGCTCTGGAAATGAGGAGAATGGATGGTCTCAGATCAGACCTGGGCATGTTTACTGAAGAAATCGATGTGAAGGTACAGGGAGAAAAACAAAGGTAGAGAGAGTGTAAACTAGGCCTGATTCCCACTACTATAATATGGGCAGGGCGTCACTAGGGACTTGATGTCCTCTCTTATGGGAACATCTCTGTTGCTCTTGCCATCTGCCATATGGGCTTCTCTGTGCCCAGATGCCCTGAGCTAGTTTCTGCTTCAGGACCTCAGCTTAGGATGCTGGTCCCTGGGCTAACTGGACCAGAGTGAGTGATGGAGGAATAGGACTTGAAGGTTAGGCTGATCTAAGGCCAAAGCCATTGGAGGGTTGAAACAATGAGAGTCCATGAGAACAGGAAGCTCCCAGTTTTGTGCCTTTGTCTGAAGGGCAGGGATGGGCTCTGTGGCCCTGCAGTATTAAATTTTCCCACAAGAGGGCGCCAATAGACTTCATTCACAGGGCTCTACCTTAAACTTCACTCTGCCCAGCTGTGTGTGCATATGGTCCTGTTTGTAGCGCCTTTTGTGTTTGCCCTTACAGTTTAAAAGCGTGTTTTTCTGCTGCTTGAATATGGAGATGGAAGAAGGTGGCCCTCACAGGGCCCCTGTCTCTCCTGGTAACTGGCACCCTGTACCCTGCTGTGCGGGGCTGACTTTGGTCTCCACTGACCTTTGCATTAAGGGAACACACATTAATATTTCCTTGATCTTAACACTGCACTTGGCAATGACCCCAGAGACTTCTCAGCCAACTGGGTAAGTTTAAGGATGGAAAATTGAAAAGGGCTAGTCAGGGTTTAACACAGTGAGAGGAAGGTCGGGTTGGTCATTAACTTGGTCCTAATTAGAGGGGGCTGTGGCCCAGCAGGGAAAGGGCAGCTTTGGAAGACAAGGGTGTAAGTCCTGGCTCTGGCGGTTTCTAGCTGAGGTGGTGTCTGCCTGTCTCCGCTGAGGTCACTATGTCAACAGCAGGCAGGGCACACAGACTGCAGTGGTAAAATGGGGCGTGGTTCTAACTGCATGGTTGGCTTCACACACACACACACACACACACACACACACACACACACACACACACTCTTGGACTGACGGTGGCCCCTGTGCAACGTGGAGTTGAGAGACGACCTGGGGAGCACCTGAATGGTCCCTTAAATAAGCAGGAGGACCAGGAGTCGGTGCTGGGGACTGGGGAAGGAGCCAGGGAACCAAGAGCAAGATGGGGCACAGTAGATGGGAAAAATAGGCAGAGGGGAGACTCCAAAGGATTATCCATCTGTGATGACTACTCCCTGCCTCAGGCTCTGACAGGTTGAGTAACTGATGGGAGTAGACAATCTTTCAAAAATTTTTTGATACAATATATTTTTATCATGTTTCCCCCCTGCCCCCCAACACCCCCCCCACCTCCCAACCCACCCAAGGTTATGTTCTCTCTCTCCCTGTCAATCCAACTTTATGCCCTTGCCCCTGTGTGAAGGCCAGGGGTCAATCGCCAGTGTTATCTTAGGTACCATCCACCTTGTTTTTTGAGGGTTTCTCTCTTGATCCAGAGCACCCTAATTCAGCTGGGCTGGCTGGCCAGTGAGCCCTAGGCATCTCCCTGTCTGCCCCTCCCCACCACAGGGCTTAGAAAGGCATGCCACTGTACCAGATTTGAGGAGGGTGTTAGGATTCAAACTCAAGTGTCCGGTTTGCACAGTAGACACCTCATTGAGCTGAGCTTGCTGTTTCTGTCATTGCTGGCTCCTGGTGATGTTTCTTTGTGTGCTGTGGTTTTCACTGTGAACCCTAGATTGGGGGATTTCTAGGGCTAGCTTGAAGGCACATTCCTCCCCAGAGACTGAAATCACTTCTATCTCGACACTGGGACAACAGCCAGGCTCCACCTGCTTTGTTTTGTTTTGTTTTAAGTGGCCCTCTTGGTGCTTTTGAGACCATGCTCAAACAGTGTTACTTCAAAGTCCTTGGCCATGAATGCTTGGCTAGTAGCTCTGGAACCTCAGGGAGCCTTCTTCCCCCACCAACCCCAAATCAAAGCAGACGTGGATTTGTATCTTATTTTTCCTCGATCACTCCTTTTCCGGGGGCAAAGCTACTCCTGAGGACTGTTTCATGCAATGGCATCTCCAACACAATTCTGTACCCTGCCTGGGTAAGGGGATCAATAGAGAGTGCCAGCCTTCCCTTTCTACCCAGCAAATTCCATGGCTTAACAGTTACATGCCGTGCAATGGCATAAAATTCCTCGGTGTCTGCCAGTTACCTCACATATGTATGTTTGGATCTGTCTTCATACTGGCATGGCTCTCCAGCCTTAAAGTCTGTCCTGTGCATTAGGAAGCATGTTTCAAATGATGCCCTTCTTGTGTGTCTGTGTTTCACAGGCTGAGTTTGGAGGCAGCCTCGGCACCACTCAAGAGCTCATAAGACATTTGCATCTCACACCCCTCCCACATCCACCAAATCAGAATCTGCAGCTTTCCCAGTGCCCTGGGACTTACGTAGGTTGCAAAGCACTGCCTTGTTTTTCCATAGGATCCTGAGCAGGAATGGGGTAAGAGTCTGTGTGACGTGTGAGGGTGGGACCCAACAAGACTGCTCTTCCTTCCACCTGCTTCTCTCCCAGTCCAGTTGCTCAAAGAGAAAGATGAGGATCCATTTGGACATTGCCATCAGCTGTTGCCTTTCAGGCCATCTGACAGAACAATTGACAGAGTCGGCTCTTGGCAGTTCCTGGGTCAGGCATGGCCACCAGGAAGCAGGCTCAGAGGCCCTGTGCCATTCTGCCTGGAGCTCTCAAGGTGCCCTTGTACGTCCTGAGCCTTCTCCTGCCACCAGCTTCCTTTACCCCACCCTGACCCCAGTCTGTGTGATTGCCTTAGATTCATGGGAACACTAACTCTGACTCCCATCACTGCCCATCTTATCTCTCAGGAGGTAAGACACAGCCCTTTGTCCCCCAACCACAGGCTGGTGCCTGCATTCTCAAAGCCTTCAGCTTCTCACCATCATGGATCTAAAGACACTTCCTTAGAGCCAGAGGCAGAACTAGACTTCATTTGGCTGCACGTAAGAATTTCTAACTGGTCCTGTTTTCATCCCTAATGTGGAAGACATCCATAAGTATCCACAGTGACACAGGCAAAGAGACGGGGCTTTGTCCTTCTGTATACGAAATCGACTTCTCTGTGAAGAAAGTGAATAGAGGAAGCCATTGGAGTCAAGCATTATGAACTATAAAATTAAAGCCAGGAAGCGGTGGCTCATGCCTTTAATCCCAGCACTCGGGAAGCAGAGGCAGCTGGATCTCTGTGAGTTCAAGGTCAACCTGGTCTACAGAGTGAGTCCCAGGACAGACTCCAAAGCTACACAGAGAAACCCTTTCTCAGGGGAAAAAAAATTAAGTCAGATTGCTTTAAGTTCCCATGTAAAATGTCCCACTGTCCTTCCCCTCACCGAAGGTTCATTTTGTATTCAGAATCCCTGCACCCTTAAGTGTGGCAGCTTCTTGCTGCATGCTCAAGCTGCATCAGGAAGGAACGGGTCTAATGCCCCCATGAGCCTCCCCTCATGCTGTCCCACAGCACCCCTGTCCAGAGGAGAGGTGGGATGATGGTAGGAAGACACAGGGGAGGCACAAAGCTAGGTGGGGTAGGATCCCGGGAAAGCGCTGTCAGCCTGCTTTCTCACTCAGGCAGCCAGTCAATGGAGAGTTTGCATGAGAATTCGGGTGTTCATGACACCATAGTTCATTTTCTAGCCAGCCCGCAGCACCCAGCAAAGTGCTTCGCAAAATAAATAAGCACTATTTTATTATTATAGCTTTCATTTCATAGTGAAAATTATAACAAATAATTTATAAATATAACTTAATATTTCTAAATATTACTTATATTTATAAATAACTATACATTTATAAATATTATAATTTGTTATTATTTATTATTACTACTTACTACTAATAATAAATGTTTGAAAGTGAATGAATCGATATATGAAGATAACTTGTGTTTTTGCTTTGGTTTTGAGTGCCTATGATAGGCAAAGTTTTTCTATGTGTTAGAGTCTCAGAACACCAAGGAGGTCTATGTTTATTTTACCCATAGCCGGTCAGAGTGAATGAGTTGTTGAGGCAAAGTTTGAAGCTAAGTCTTCCTGTGGCCTAAAGCTGTACACTCTCCCCTCTGCCTGTGCCTCCCCCTCCCGAAGGTGGAGGGTTTAGTCTTGGATCATGTCACCTCAGAGCTGACATATTCTCAGTAGCCCTGAGGAGGACAGACCCCTTAGCAGTGGATGAGAATGCTCAGAGATGGAGGATGGCTGGGGGGGGGGGGGGGGGGGGGGGGGGCGCTAGTAACCTGTAGCAAGTGACTATAGAATGAAGACGTGAACTCCTCAGCATCCATACTGTCACCTCACCAGAAAAGCCCAAAGAAATTCCTGCCTGGGGCGGCTGGCACAGTGACCTCTGTGTCACCTTTGGCCTTGATTGTGACACAAGCTTCCATTCTAAGAACGACTTAACCATCCATCTCAGCAGGGTGGCTCAGAAGAATGGGTTCCCTCTCCACGTGCCTACAGGGTATCTGGCAAAGTCTGGGCCGCAGAGGAGATCTGCAGAGAGTGCTTGGTGACTCTCCAATCAGCTTACCTCCTGTGCCAGGCTCAGCCAGTGGCCATCGAAGGGGTCTGGTGTCTTCCACACTTAAGGGGTACACAAAAGCACTCAATCCAGTGGGTTCTAATCTTCACTTTCCTCTGTGGAGGGGACCCTGAAATAATGACCACTGAACATCCAAGGTCTGTTCCTCTACAATCCCATCAAGCAACCTGAGCTCAGAGCCGTGAATCCTCTGACCTGAGCTTAGAAAGAAAATGATGTGTTTGGCCTCTGCTCTGCAAGGGGAGTTGGGCCAAGGTTCACCAGCCTGAAGCTCAGCCGCCTCCTTGTCGTGCTAGAACCTCTTAAGCTGGAATGTCAAGAGTAACAACTGGCAAGACGTTTCCAGTGCCACCCCTTTGAGCCTGAGAGGTGCCACACAGGAGATCAGGATGCCCTGCATCCACCATCCACAGATCATGCAGCTCACAATACTTTAAGATGCCGGTCAGTGGAGTGTCAGTGTCAAGGCCCTGATGACACAAAGGCTCATCCAGAGTCCACTCCAGCTCTCTCTCTCTATGTCTCTCTCTGTCTCTCTCTGTCTCTCTCTGTCTCTCTCTGTCTCTCTGTCTCTCTCTCTGTCTCTGTCTCTCTCTCTCTCTCTCTCTCTCTCTCTCTCTCTCTCTCTCGTGTGTGTGTGTGTGTGTGTGTGTGTGTGTGTGTGTGTGTGTGTGTGTATTTGTGTGTGCCCACATGTGCATGCATGTTCCTGTGCAAACACACATCTGTGCATTTGGAAACCAGAGGTCAACCCTGGATGTCATTCCTCAGAATCCATCCATCTAGTCACTTGGGACTTGCCAGTTATCTAGGCTGGCTGGCTGGTGAGCCCCAGGAAGCCACCTCTCCATTGCTAGTATTACAAATAGGAACATCACTCCTGAATTTTTATGAGGGTCTAGGAATTGTATTTAGTTCCTTATTCTCATACAGTAAGAACTTTAGCAACTGAACTATCTCCCTATTCCTGACCTAGATTTCTTTTCTAAATAATATTTTTTTTTTATTTTCTATGCATGAGTGTTTTGTTTGCACGTATGTGTGTCTTCCATATGTGTGCCTGTTGCCTCCAGAGTCCAGGAGAGGGCATCAGATACCCTGGACGTGGAGTTACAGATGTTTGTGAGCTCCCATGTGGGAACTGGTGGTCAAACCTGGGTCCTTTGAGGGAGCAGCAAGTGCTCTTTGCCACTAATCCCTTTCTCCAGCCCCTGATATGATAGGGACTCACTGCCCTTCTTAGGGGAGTCTTTAAACTTCTTTCATCAAAACAGACCCTCAGAACAATTAAATAGTCATGAAGTCATCATAAGCCAATACTATACCTTGTCCCCCAGTTTTACCTAGCAAATAAAGCCTCGTAAGGTTCTATTGGATTGACAATGATATGTGTGTCTCATTTCTTGAGAGAGGGTAGTGTGGCATATGGCCTAGGTTCAAGTCCCACCCCCCTCTTAGCTGCATAGCCTTGGGCAAGTCCACTAATTAACCTGAACCTAAAGTTTGGAACAGTTGACCTTGGGGAGATGTGGTGATAGCTGAATGAAATCACAGCCCCAGAGAGCTTAACACAATGTTTGACACATGACAGATACCCACTAAACATGAACCAGCCATGGACATTTTGTGTGTGTGTGTGTGTGTGTGTGTGTGTGTGTGTGTGTGTGTGTGTTGCTCTCAGAGAGGCCCACCCTCAGAGCAGCACAGACTGAGCAGGTGGTCCCAGGCAGCCTACCCTGTACAGCACTTCTCAGCTCCTCGTGGCAGCCTAGTGAGATTGGTATTGCTGTTGTCATGGGGCACCTGAAACTGACTTGCCAACCACCATCTTTCACACATAGCAGAGCTGGGATATGGGCTCTACTGTGTGACTCTCCTGTAAGACTCTTCTGTGCCACCGAAGGTCACCAGTCTGCAAGGACTGAACAAGTTGTGTCATTGAGCAGGAGTGGTGACAAAATCCCCTGAATTGAGTTGACCTGGGCCAGAGATACAGCTCTACAATGCCTGTTGTACAGCTTTGAAGAAGCCATCACATCTCCTCTCAGGGCCCCAGTGGCTTCATGTGCCACTCAGTTATGTTGATGAGACAATCTCTCAGGCCTGCCCGAGCTCTGGTCTACCACTATGCTCCCCAGATTTCAGAAAGGACTCATGGACTTCACCCTTGAAGCCAGCAGACCTCAAATCTCAGATCAGCCTTCTTCCTTGAACCCATGCTTTCGTGCATGAATTCAAGATTTGCCAAGCAAAAGCTCTGTAATTATCCTGCGGGGACTAGCCTGGCTAATAATTACCCCTATTATTTTTAATTGTATTTTACAAGGTACCTTTCATCCAAGATCTCAAAGGACTTCTCAGACATTCATTAGCCAGGCCCCACCCTTCCCTGTATGGTATGAAAGGCAGAGGCTGGTTTTTAGTGTCAGAAATAAGAGGTGGGAAGAGGAGGGGGCTGCTATCCCTGAAGCGATGTTCCCTTGGCGTTCAAAGGAGAAGAGAGCAGACCTATGTGTGAGAATGCTTGCTTTCTGAGCTATCTCGTGGGACCTTCGGGAGGAGTGGCCGCATGGGAAGTGTGCCTCCTTTTTAGTCAGCTACTTAGGAGAGAGTAGTTTAGCCTGGCTGAATCGTTCAACAGTTTCACTTCACCTTAGTCCTCTGTGGGGCTTTGGGCTAGTCTCCAGCAGATAGACCTGTAGTAGACCCAACAGACACAAGTGAGCAAAAGTGGGCAACCTCCGCATCACAGAAGGACATTCAATCACCGGGGGCTGTGCAGTGGACACAGGGGAGGGACCTGTGAATGTGCAAATAGCCAAGGGACAGCAGACGAAATGTTGCCCAAAGAAAGGACATGCAAAGGTTGTTCCTGCCATGTGTCCAGTCCTTTCTTTTCTGCCAATACCACCCTGTGCTCACGCTCAGTCCCTGAGCTCCACTGTACATGGCATCATCTCTGTACTGGGTAGGTACATTTATGGCAAGTCCACCCAAGCAGCTCCCAACCTATCCTAGCTATAAGATTGGTTAGCACTTGGCTCAGACTGGGCCAATGAGAAGAAGCCTCTTGAAGTATTTTCTAGAACTCATAAGGGAAAAACAATCTTTTCTTTGGGGTCACCAAGGTAGAAGAGTACAGACATGGTCACTGGATGGGAAGGACTCGGGATGATGGAAGCAGAGCTTCAGGATAAAAGGGGACTCGTTGGAAACTCCTGATAATTTTTTAGCTGTTACTTGATTCAACACATTTTCTTTTCATCTCCCCATAAGCCACTTTGATTTAAGTTTCTTACATTTATAACTAAACACTTAGCTCATGTGCCTAACAGATGAATAATGTTGTGGAATGGACCTTGGGTCTGCTAGAGCATTGCCCGACTCCATCTTAACGATCTTCCTCATCCATCATCCATCCATCTATTCATTCCATTCAACAATGCATCCATTCACTATAACACATTCGATGTCTATAAAAAGTTGTTTGGTTCACATCGTTGAATAAATAAATAGATGTCTAATTTGTCATGACAGATTCATTGACAAAGCTCACTTACCCCTATAATCCCATGTGGATATCAGTTGATAAATTGCAAGGCAAATTATGAGCTGAGAGCTTGGAGCTGAGTCAGCATCTACCCCCTCAGAACAGCCAAGCTTCACTGATGTCACCTGCATGTAGTTAGACATAAGTCATTCTTTACCAAACATGATTCTTTTGTACTACAACCCTAAAGAGGAAGGTCTGCATGTCATTGGCAAGCATGTAGGTTTTCCTGTTGGAGCTGGTGCTGATACTGTGACTCTCTGGTGACATGAGTGAGACTTGCCAAGGACAACCTTTCTAAGACCTGTTTTTCTCCTTGTACGGGGGTGATCACTTTAAGCATGGAGCTGCCCAGGAGGAACAAAGGTGAGGTGAGTGCTAATTCCTCCAAGATGATTCTGCAAGGACCAGAGTATGTAAAAATATACCAGTCACCCTGTTCATACTCTTGTGTCTCTAAGGAAATTTTCAGCTCATAGAGAAGAAAGGTTGTACATAAGGTCACATAAGAATTACAAGAAGAGGAGGATCTGAAGCCCTATGTCCCCATATGAAGCACTCCAGATGTGTCGGTCCTTCCCAGGGCTCCCATACCAGACAAGTAGAGTTTTGTCTCAAATGGTCCGTTTTCTCAGACAAGTTACTAGTGAAGTTGCTGAGTCCATGCTGATGGTCCCAGACCATTTCTCTGTTTATGTTGTCTATTGTCATCTGCTTGTGAACTGTGTGCCTCGCTGACAAGGTGGTCACAGGAAGGAAACTGAAAAGCTATGTTGTCCAACCCCTGTCTCATGTTTGTGCTCCCTCTTCATGTCACAGCCCACATTCATCAGATTTTCAGGTGAAAGAGCCTGACAGGGACTGACAAGGAGCTGTGGTCTTGATTCCCTCGCCTCCCTGACCCCTGTAGGACATAAACACATCAGCTGCTTGCTCCTTCCCTCTATAAAATCTTCAGCCTTTTCCTCCCTGCCTCCTTCTTCTTAGCTAATAAATATAGTAACTCCTTAAAGCAATTATGCTAATAAATAGTCTTCTTTTATTCTACCACGTGTCTAGCAAGCTTCTTATTCTACATCCTGACACAGAATTTTTTGAAAGACCCATTTGTGCCAGCTGCCCACTCTTCATTATAACATACTCACCTATAACCTTCACTAGGATAACTTCTCCCAGTGGTCACTAGTGAATGTTGCTTAGCAGATACTTTCTTATTTTTCGGTATTGAGGTATTACATTTGTTTTGTTTCCATGGCTCATTTATTTTTAGTTCCCCCCCAGAGACCCTGTATGTGCATTGATAGTTCTGTTCATTCAGCTCTTAAGCATAATTATTGTGCCAGGAGCTGAATATGCAGATATGGATCATATGTCATTTTTGAGCTAGGTGAGCTTAGGATTTGTTGATATCAACAGTTACATTCATCCCAACACCATGTGGTGCTAAGTGCTGGACCACAAATGCAAAGACTCACAGAACTGAGAGACAAAAACAACCTTGGCAGTCTTCAGGTCTAGTTCTTACATCGTGCAGAAGAGGGATCTGAGGCACACAGAGAGAAAGCTAATTGCCTGTGGACTTCACAGAGTTAGCAGGAAAGTTAAGAATGGGTATGCATTCTTCTGAGAATAGCCAAAGATGACTTTTCTTGTGATTAAAACACCTTTTAGGGGGATTGCTCTGGGGTACAAGTGCATTTCATTCAGCTCATTCTGCAGCTGAATGTCTGTCTTTCTACAGACATCCCCATAACATGCCCTGCTGTGGTATCTAGAAGCACCCTTCCTTATAAAAATAACAGGGGGTAGGGGAGGTAGAAGCTAAGCCAGGATCAGAATTCAGGTTCCCTGTCCCCTTGTCTATTATTCTTTTCTTGAACTGTGGGAGCTGGAATGCTTAGCTCCCACCAGCCCAGAACAGAGAGCTAAGACTCTTGCTGTAGCCTGCCGATGCCGGACACCATTCTGAACCCATCATAAACATTTAGATAGGAACCTGTGTTCATCCTTTTTCCAACACAGGGCCAGGATCAGGGGTATGTGATGTGGGTTTTGCTTTGTGTTGCCCACTTAAAATTCTTAATCGTCAACAAAGAGCCCTGAAAATTATGTAGTCGGTTCTATTCCCAAATCCAAGGTTTCAAAGTTTCATTGGTACTGCTCAAAATATTCCAGTTCATGCATTAAGGACAGGTCCCCGGTCCCACAGCCTGGATGCCTCCCAAACACTTCAAGCTATTCAATTGTCTCACTAATCCAGAGGGCCTGATCCAGCTGGGGGCTCCACAGCCTTTGGTTCATAATTCATGTGCTTCCATTCGTTTGGCTATTTGTCCCTGTGCCTCTCCGATCTTGGTCTCAACAATTCACACTCTTACAGTCCCTCCTTTTTCTCGACAATTGGAATCCTGGCAGAGGATCTCTGCATCC
Source organism: Onychomys torridus (assembly GCF_903995425.1). NCBI lineage: Eukaryota > Metazoa > Chordata > Mammalia > Rodentia > Cricetidae > Onychomys > Onychomys torridus. Next base: position 33,377,210 of record NC_050443.1, read on the forward strand.
ACTTCCATCAGTTATTGGATGAGAGTTCCAGCACGACCGTTAGGGTGTTTGGCCATCTGATCACCAGACTAGGTCAGATCAGGCTTTCTCTCGACCATTGACAGCAGTCTACAGAGGATGTATGAGCTGGCTGTTTGGAACCTTGGGCTTACACAGGGACACTTTACTCAGCCTGGAAAGAGGGGACTGGACCTGCATGTACTGAATCCATCAGGTTTAAATGAATCCCCAGGGGAGTCTTGGCCGTGGAGGAGATGGGAATGGAGGGAAGGGGATGGGGGGAAAGTGGGGGGGGGGGCGGGAGGGGGGAGGACAAGGGAACCCATGGCTGATGTGCAAAATTAAAACACAAATATAATAAAAAAGTTTTTAAAAAAGTTAAAAGCAATTATATTTAGGATTCTTATTGGAAGACACACATTAAATCTTTATCTTAAAAGGTCACAAAAAATATTCCAGTTCATGCATTTGACTAGTTTGCCTTTCTATTTGTGTCCCTCTCTGAAAGCTGTGGAAAAGATCACCTGGGAATGAGCCAAAGGAAGGCCAGCCAGAGGCCTCTCTGGAGCCCTTGGGCCATTTTTTTTTCTTTTCTTTTTTTTTTTTTTAAGCTTTGACCTTTCTAGACATCATGGAGTACTGTTCTCCTGGAAATGACAGAGATATATCAGACCCAGACACCAAAGCATTCACCATTGTAACAGTCTCCTCCACTGGTTCATGAGCCTTTGGTGGCTCTCAAGCTCTTGGTGGCTCTTCCAGCCACCAGCAGAACCCAGCCTCTAGAGCTAAGATCCTCTATATTTCCCATGCAGCATTTTCTTTCAGCTCTCCCATATACAGTCTCTGCTGTGACCACAGTGTCTTCTTTTCCTTTTCTGGATGCTCTGCCCCATGATCCTTTTCCTACACCAATATTAAGTCCTTACCCCTCTGATCAACTGATATTTCCTCATGCTTTGAGGTCTGACTGTGGCCCCTCTTCTCTGTGAAGAGCTTTCCCTGGCCACCCTTCTAGATTCTCTCTCCCACCAAGGCTGCACACTTCTTGAAGACAACCAGTGTCCCACACTGTGTTCTCCATGCCCCACTCACAGCCAAACACCCAGCAATGATCAATAATGAGTTACTGATGCCTTGACCCTCTCTGGAGGAGAAAATGCAGGAAATCCACTTCCTGGTGTGACTGGGTCATAGGTTTCCATATCCAGCTTGCCCGGTGTTGTAGGGTGAGTCAGAAAGAGCCTTGTTAAACCTGTTTCTCTGGCTGCTGCTCTTAGCTTGGGCCTGTTTCTGATGTCCAGGGTGACCAGAGATCTCACTGGAGAGATAATATTGTATTGGTGGCCCAGATGCTTACAGGAGGGGTAGCTGTCCTTATAAGATCCAAATTGTATGTGACTACTAGACAGAACTCTAGACTCTGGAAGGAGGTCTTTCTACAACTAGTCAGACTATCTAATGTTTGGCTGTAATTAAATCAAAAGACGGGAATGAAAAGCCTACAGGGAAGGGTAGTGCTCAGGAAGCCATGTCAATAGGGAAGAAGTTGTAGGAACTAGAGGAAAGGGAATTCAGAGAATGTGGCTTATGTCTAAGACTGCTAAAGGACTGCTGTGATGTGGAGGGGACTGTACCATGTGGTCAAACTGTAAAGTCACAGGAAGCCAAGTTCTGTTCAGCAGGGTCATCTGACAGTGGAGGATAAGCTGACATTTTCTCACTGGGAATGTCCAATCAGGGATTTCAACCAGAGGTTCTACCTCTCAGCATGATGTCTGCTTCTGTTCTCTCAAAACACCTGCTAAACCTTCCTCCTCCATGAACCTGATACTACCTTGCTCCATCCCCAATGCCCCGTCTGGTTCCACTGTCTCTGGTGACAGTCTCCTAAGCACCTCCCAGGCCTGCTGCTCAGAATCTTATCAGTCTGCCCCCATGCTTCCAGAGTGAGATCTCTGAAATGAAGACCTCAAAATCATCCAGTGGATGGTTGGTATGCCACGTAATGGGATACCATGACTTTTAAGGGTCTTTGTGCTTGGGTCCTGCCTCCCTTGTACTGTATAAGCAAGCAACACTGGATAATTTAGGTCCCATGACCACCATGCTTGCTCTGACCTCTGAACCTTTGCTGGTGCTACTTCCACGACCCTGGAAGACTCTTCTTACCACTACCCCAACTCCTCCTCCTCTAGTCAACCTCCCTTTCTTATCCACTGTGTCAGTTCTCCAGGAAGCATTCCTGGATCCCAATTCTGGATGAGACCTCCCTATCACATCTCTCTTAGCATTCTATCACAGGTCACAAACTTAGGGCGGTCAGTAACACACATCTATAATTACCTGTAGAGTCACCTTTCACAACTTTAAATGATAGGCTATCACATATAACAGGAATTTCCAATGTTCGCTCTCTGATTCCAACAGTTTTTCTTAAGCTGCACCATGATATACCAGGAAGCAGGAGTTTCCTGGGCACTCAGGATTGACAGCATTTGGTTGCACAATGTGATGACAAAACAAAGACTCACTGGTTTGTTTGGTTTCTATAGCATCCAGCTCCTTCTAGAACATGGGAGGGCAATTAATTTCTTGTGAGGGGCTGTTTACACATCCTGCCTCTCTGCATATTATCTTACTTCTGTAACTCTTGTGTTGCCGCCTCTCTTGGCAGAAATACAGGGCAGAAAGACAGCAGTCAATAGGGTGAGCCTTAACCTTCTCTCACACATTATACATGGACTAGGGCAGATCACAGTTCTAAATGGAAAAGGTAAAGTCATGAAGCTTTTAAATGACAACATGAAAAACAATGTTTGTAATCTTTAGTCAGGAAAAGAGTTCTTAGACATGGCCTCAAACAAATCACAGCACAAAATGGGGGGAGGGATTAATTGGATTTCATCAAATCCAGATTCTTATGCTCTGTGAAAGACATTAAATTAAGAAGATTGAATGGAAACTAAAGAAAATATTTTCAAAATGTGTATATGACAATATTTCCAAGATAAAGAACTTCCAAACTCAGAAACAATGTAACTAGAAAATGAGAGAAGGGACATGGACATTGCCCTACACAAGGCATGTGGATGGATGGTCAGCACTGCTAGCTATCAGAGAAATGCAAATTAGAGGTGCCACATTCTAATGCTTGTTAGAATGCCAATCATAAAAAATATTGAGGATGCAAATGCTAACAAGAGATACTGGATCTTTATGATTATTGGTGAATGTGTAGCATGGTAGATCTACTCTGGAAATGTGCAGCAATTTCTTAAAATGTTATTGATGTTTGTGCCATATGACCAGCTGATTATAATATTGGGCATTCATCTCAGAGAAATTAATAGTCACATAAAATCTGATTAAACAACACTCATAACAGCATTATTTATAGCAGAGAAACATTACAAACAACCCAGATGTCTTTCAGTAGGTGGAGGCTAAACCACTGTAGTATGCCACACCATGACTATGACCCAGCAATAAGAAGGATTGAATTATTGACAAACAAAACAACTTGGATGGATCATAAAAGTACTATAGCAAATGGGAAAAGACAGTCTCAAAAAGTGAGAAACCATATGAATCCACTTATAAATTTACAATGTATAGAGAAAGGGAATTGGCAAGAGATCAGGGTGATAGAAACAGAGATGGGGGTGAGTATAAAGTGTAACATCAGAGAGATCCTTTGGGGTGATGGCCAGATCTGTGTTGGTTGTGCAAAGGCATAAGCAAGTGAACACATGCAGGAGCTGATGATGTCACTATCGAAGGGAACTGGGTCATAAGTATAAGGAACTTCCTTATATTGTTTTTGAAATTTTCTGTGAGTACACAATTCTTTCAGCATAATATGTTAAATAGTACATTAAAAAGCAGACTGAGAAAGAGGAAGTAAAGCAGCCTTGTACTCATTAAACATCTATCTTGTACCAAGTTAGCTTGTTCGTTTATTCAACTTACGTACTACGTACTGCCTTGTCTGTTCAAAGCACTGTGCTTGGGAATACAAATGCTTACAGCTTTTTTGCTATTACAGCTTAGGTGACAAAAGTTAAGCAGATCAGATTCAAACCTGATGCCCTGCCCTTGGAAAGGCAATGGTGTCACTAGAACTTTTCAAGTCTAGTATAGACCCATAGGTCTCCTTTCCCTTTTCTCTTTGAGCTGCTCTGGGTTCCAGAGCCCCAAAATGTCCTGGAATAATTAGCAGTCTTACTTCCAAGGGTAGGACTTCAACCTTTCTAGGATTTTGTTTAGTTTAGTTTTGTTTTGTTTATGTCAGATGGGACCAACCTTCCCAGAACTGAAGCAGTGTGTATCGTGGGAAGGCACTGGAGTAATCAGTCTACTTTACCTTTAGTTGAGGGGAGAGATACAGGGTGCCTGTATGTTCATGTGTGTGGACCTCTGTGTGTATGTGCACACATTCGTGTGTACACATGTGGTAGCTAAGGTTAACACTAGCTGTCTTCCTCTATTACCTACCTTATTTTGGAGATAAGATCTCCCACTGAACAGGAGCTCACCAGGTTGTTAAACTAGCTCTCTCTCCAGCAATCCACAGAATCCTCCTGTCTCCACCTCCCCAGCACTGGGGTCACTGGCATATGCTTTCCTCCCCAGCTTTTATGGATGCTGGGCATCTGAACTCAGGTCCTCATACTTTCACGCCAGTACTTTACCCATCAAGTCGTTTCCCAACTCTGATTATTTTTGTAACACTTTGAACAGTTTTATTTAATTTTTAGAATTACTGATTATAGTTGGAAGTGAGTTTTCAATAGATATTTTTAAATCAAGCCGGGATTGTATTACTTTAAAATTTCCCAGAAAAGAAAACGATACTTTTTTTTAAATAGATACAACCTTGACACCTGATACCAACCTATGAGAAAAGAGGATAATTTGAGTTATTTAAATGGTTCCTCTCCATTGTCTATCCTGGCTTTGACCTCACTGACTCACAGCTCCCTTTGTATGTTGTTACCTAGGCATTCCCATCACTCTGGTACCCATAGTAATTAACAGTGCTGAGATGTCTGAGTGTTGACATCATCTGGCCCTCAGGATAGGGCAGAACCAAGGAGCCAAGCTTATTATCATGGCTTGAATGCATCACGAAATAATCCCAGCACTGCCAGTGACCAGCAAAGATGGGTAGGGTCTCCCCAGAGCACCCTAGGAACTAAACATATCATCCCTTTAGCCCTGGAGTTCTTTTTGCCTTTCCTGTCCTATCTCAGTGGTGGTATTTTCCAATCCTTAAAGTAACCAACAGTCTTCTCCTTTTAAAAAGTACAGAAAGACATAAAACAGTAAAAATCAACTGTCATCTTTTTTCTAGGTATGTCGCTTTCTTGCCTTTCCTGGACCTACACAAAATCTGACTGTGCTGAGGTCCATATTCAGTTAACTAAGCAAAAGAATTAGTTGAAAACATTAACAAAGCAAACACTTAATTTAAATAAAACATGGAAATAATGTATGTGCATATTCAATCTGTTAATTTAGCATGCCAATGTTTCAGTGTTGATGTCTGAGTAGCTGCTGAGGGAGTCCACTCTGTCTTTCTTGTAGACACCATAATACCAAAGCAATAAGAAGAGAGCCTAAAACTGTCTGGGAAGCATTCCAAGAAGATGATTCGGGCTCTGCAGGACAGCCCCAGCCCCCTTCACAGTCACTTTACCCACCCACAAGAAAACCACTTTTGAGTTCCCTTGATTATTCATCTTCATGTTTTAAAGTACCTTTTTGGATCTTTCTATTTACATCATATTTAATTACGAAATTACAATAAAAGTGAACAGGTACGAAGATAACTACACAGACACTGCCCAAGTGACTCCTGCTGAGCACACAAGCTGTCCACCAATTGCAAAGGTGGGTGGGTGGGTACGAAGCCTCAGTGTCTTCCACCTGAACCCTCAGCCAGCCTGAGCATCAGCCCTGAGGCTTTCCATGTGGAAGGGGAAGGACTGACTCACCTGTCAGTTAACTAAGTGGTTGGCGGTTGAGTAAGAGAGCTCACACTGTGTATAAACACATTCTTGCCCCAGTGTAATTTATTTACAGAAGATAGGATCATACTATAGATACATGCTATGTTTTAGTTTATCATGCAACTTATCTCCACATAGTACATGTAGACTGACATCATTGCTGTGAATAACAGCCCAGTATCCTGTCTTTTGACTGTACTGTCTTTACATAGACCCTTCTACAACCTCTCAGATTTTGTTACATTTTATGGTTGTTTGTATTCTTAGAATGCTTGTGTGATTGTTCCATAGAATAACACTCTAGTCCTGAAATTCTGTCGTCACAGGACATCTATGTTATTAATTCTTTAGATATATATAACTAACTCCCTAGAAGACATGTGGCAATGTATCCTGGCCCCTATTCCTCTTCTCATCCAGCCTCCTGCTGAGCATAACTCCAGGAGGAAAGAGCTTGGAGTGTAAGGCAAGGCTTATCCACAGAGACAGTGAATGGGCTGAACAGGGGTACCAAGGTCATAAACCCATCAGAGGCAGAAATGCTGAGGAAGTGGAGTCAGACCACCTTACACAGTATAGTAGAGATGGCCAGGGAAGACAACTCCAAACACCTGGATATGATGAATGGCTCTGTCATGTACAGGTGTGCTCCCTTCAGGCAAGTCACTTAATCTCTCTGAGCCTTAGTTTCTTCCTTTATAAAATGCATCATCCTCTGATAGCCACTAATCTATCTGCTTTGCACAGAAGTTAGGCATGTTCCAGCCTGACTCTCAAGGAACAGGAAAGGATCCAACCTTGGACTTCTACTCTGATAAACTAGGTCCCGTCTAGCTTCTAAGAATGACTCCTTGCTGTAACAGTTGGCCTCACCTTATATTTAACAATCACATACTTTGAATTTGTGTGAGGCTGGGTCCAGGAACACACCTTGTGGCCAGGACGAGGTACAGAGAACAGAGACAGAACTGCTTCCTCAATATGGACGTGTTATGTTGACAGGATGGTGGTTGAATCTGTGGTGGCAAGGGTGGAAGGAGTTATTTAAAGCAAGGCTACAGAGCACAGGGGATTAGTTAGAGAACAGAGCCCTTTCCAGATGAAGCTTCCTCCACAAACAGCTTTACCTGCCATGTCAATGCATATGGCAGTCTATGGGGCTACTGCACCAGAAATCATTACCAATCTCTTGATACTCAATCTCTTCTATCCTTTTTGGTTGCTAACTCAGAGTCACCTGAGCATTGACAGTCTGGAACCTTAGGAGGTGGTCTCTAATCTCCTACTGGGCCCTAGCCAGCACTGGGCCCAGTGACCCTCTTGCTCTTCCCTCAAGAGCAGAGAAATCCCCAGCATTGAACACCTCACTCTGTGGGCAGCACACAGTGGGGACTTCCACACATACCTTAACCTTACAGAGGCTATGGACAGCACTCAGGCCTAGTTTCAAAGCCCTCATCTTCTTCTTGATCTTGGTTAAGTCATACAGACATTCCATGTCTGTAAAGGGAAATAATACTTGACTAATAGGGTCATAATGTACATTTTTGCATGCAAACACACAGAACAATCCAGTCCTATGTGGTAACTGTTATCACTGGGATTACCCCAACACAATCTCCCTGGTCTTGACCTTTATGCTGCAAGATTTCCATTTCCTGGGCCAACTGCCAAGACTTCACAGGTGCTTGCTCCTGGCTTCCCTGTATAATCCCAGTTCCCACCCTGCCTACTTGTGCCTCCTGCCTGACATTATTATCTGTTTCAATTAAAGTAATCCTTTTAAAGTCATAGTTCTTACAAGCCTGAGCCTCATTCGATAGGAGGTATTATGCTAAGCATTTGACATGTACTGCTTCCACTAGCCATTTTAGAACCTAGGTATTAACACGCTAATGTTACAGGCAAAACAAAAAGCAACAACTGGGCCAGCAAGTTTCAACAACTTTCTCATGGTCATCCAACTAGACTATGAATGAAACAGCATTTGAACCAGCTTGCATGCGGCAAAGCTGTGTTCTTGGTGTTTGCAAAAGTCCCCAGAAGCCAGGAACAACAGGTGTTCTATCCACGTTTGTTTTGTAGCAAAGAAAGCTTAATGTCAGTGTATGTCAGGATCACACAGCAAGTTGAGCTACAATAGAAGCGAGCTATGAGCCAGTTCTCAGTAAAAGCCCCATCAAAGCCATTTTGAGACACCAAATGTTGAGGGACAGTTTTCTGACTCCAGAGGAAGGAAAGAAAAAAAAATGAGACACCTGGAAACTTGGAGATGAATTTACAGTATTCATCTGCAGAGACAGAAAAGGCCTTGTCCCTGGGTCTATCCTGTGGAAGCTTGAAATGGATATGCAAAGTAATGCTGGAGTTTAGAATGAACTTGCTGTGACACCCAGAAAGACTGTCTAGTGAAGTAAATAGCTACTAGCCCTTGAAGGATTCATACCATTTGAGTAGACAGAGTTAGTAGTGGCTGGATGCTTGGCAAGTGTGCATCCATGACTTCAAATTAACACATACCAGATGGCTACTGTGAGCCAAGCAAGACTTTAGCACACAATTTACAGGCTTGATGATGTTACTTTTAAGCTAGAATTACTGAGTGCTTAGTGTGTGTTTGCTTATGTTTAGCATTCATAAATTTTCCCCAACTTATGACATTTTGGGGTCTTACATTGTATGAAGAGGTAGCTATGCATGGAATGTTCCCATTTTATAGATGAGGAAATAGAGTTCAAAAGAGAAGTGTCAAATTGGCTTCAATCCACACTGACTTCCTAGAAGACCCTGTTGAGAGTTCTATGTTTAAAACCAGAGGGTAGACAAAAATTCTCACTGTGATCAATTATCCATATCGTCAAGAGGCACAGAAAAGGCAGAGTACTGGCACTGATGCTGGTGACCTAAAGACTCAGGGTCCCTGATGTGCAGCCCAGGGTCTTTTCTTACTGTGCATTGCTCACAGAAAGCTTGTGGGAGGAACTAGAGGCAGGCAGAGTGAGTGCCGGAGTAAGATGTCACCTCTGACAGATATACTAGTCCTAATCCTGGGATCTGTGAACATTACCTGATATGGTAAAGGAAGGAGATGGGTCTTTGCAGCTGTGCTTAAACTGGAGCTGTTGAGGGTTATTTTTCTGGATTATGAGAGTGGTCCCTAAATCAGTCGTGTGCACACTTGTAAAAGGCAGGCAAAGAGGTTCTACACACACTGGAGGAGGTGTATGGGGATCAGTGTGTCCATGAACCAAAGAATGTTAGAAAAGCAGATTTGCAGAGTCTTCGAAAAGCTTGTGCCTTGCTGACACCTTAATTTTCACCCATGGATGCTGACTGCCCTCTAGGACTAAAAGAAGAAATTTCTGTTATTTTAAATTATTTAATCAACGATGATGATTAATTTTCTCTGTCAACTGTACTGGATTTGAAATCACATAGGCTGTATGTGATTCCTGGACACATGAATGAGGTTGTTTTCAGAGACATTTAACTGAGGGAAGACCCAACTCAAATGTAAGTGGCACCATCCCCACAGGCAGGGGCCCAGGACTGAATAAAAAGCAGGAAAGGAGCAAGCCAACTGAACACTAGCATTCATCACATCTCCTGCTCTGGCCTCCATGTCTTCGGGCCATGATGGACTGTGTCCTCAACCCATAAGCCCAGACAAACATGGCTGATTCATTCATTTACTCCAACAATTCTGGTAATTTTCCTCTCCTTGGCTTCGTATTTTTCTTGTGGAGGAAGCTTGTAACACTTCTCCCTATTTTCTGTCTCCCTCTCCTCCACTCTCTCTTACCTCATCTCAAATATAAAAGTGAGAGAGTTTAGGAGGCAAGCTTTGCATGCTTCATTCAGCCTCTCATTCTTCCTTTTGGGATCTGTCTATCCCCATGGAGCATCCCTTTTGCTGCATTCTATGAAAGTGATAAGATGCTCATAGCAGTCCAGGACCAGTGACAATTGCAATGGACTAAACGTATAACTGAAAGGGTGAGCTATTAAGTCATTGGCCAGAAGACCTAAGCCCCTTTTCTAATTTTATCAGTTTATATCAGGAATAAAGCCAGAATGTCTATCTCTGTCACCTGACTTTTCTGAGCATCTATCTTAATGGGTTTTTAATTCATATGGGGGTAAGCAGATACCATTTCCCAACTTCCACAACTCCAAAGACAACTGAGCTTTTAACTGTGTATGAACTGGGAATGCACAATACCAGGTTGAGTAAGACAGGAGCACATATCTCCAGCAACTGTCAGGACAGGGCAAAGAAACAGATGATTTGTCCCACTTTTATCAATGAAAGTCCACTTATGCTGGTCTGTCTTTTGTCAACTTCACACAAACAGGAGGTAATCTGGGAAGAGGGGACCTCAATAGAAAGAAAGAAAATCCTTCTATCAGATTGGCCTGTAGTCAAATCTATGTGGCATTTCTTTTTTATTGATGATTGATGTGCAAGGGCCCAGTCCACTGTGGGTGGTACCATTCCTGGTCAGGTGGTCCTGGGTTGTATTTAAAAAACAAAAAACAAAACAAACAAACAAAAAAAAACCTGAGTGGCAGGAACTTTAGACCAACAGCTGTGGAATCTGCATGGGACCAGACTAGATCCTCTGCATATGGAAGACAGTTGTGTAGCTTGGTCTGTTTGAGGGGCCCCAGGCAGTGGGATCAGGATCTATTTTTGGTGCATGAGCTGGCTTTCTGGAGCCAATTACCTATGAAGCCTTGTTCAGCCTTGATACAGGGAGGAGGGGCTTGGTCCTGCCTAAACTGAATGTACCAGGCTTTGCTGACTCTCCATGGGTGCCCTCACTGACTTTTGGAGGAGTGGATGGAGGGTGGGTTGGGGAGAGGGGAAGCTGGCCAGGGGAGTAGGAGGAAGAATGGAAGGGGGAACTGTAGTTGATATGTAGAATGAGTGGAAAATTTTCTTAAATAAAAAAAAGTAACAGAAAAAAAACTGAGTGAGCTATGGAGAGCAAGCCAGTAAGCAGCATTCTTCCATGGTGTCTGCTTCAGTTCCTGTCCCTAGTTCCCATTCTGACTTATCTCCATGACGAACTATAAGCTATAAGATAAAATAAGGGGCTGGAGAGATGGCTCTGTTGTTGAGATAAAATAGACCCTCCCTTCCCCAAGTTGCTTTGTGCTCATGGTACTTATCACAACAGAGAAGCAAACTAATGTACTAGCTTACCAGGAAGACTCTCAGTCCTGGGGGAAACCAGGTGACTATTCACCTCAGAGTGAAGGCTCTTTGTGTGATAATGCAATAATAAAGAGGCATTCAGAACCCTGAAGGGGAACAGAAAGAAAGCTGTGGCTTCCAGGGACCAACAGGGAACTTGGAGGGGAAGTGTCTCTTACCGGTAGTGAAGGGCAGGGGTGTGGGGGCGGAAGTGGGAGAAGTGCGATGAACAGGGTAAGTTACTTCCTTGGCTAGCTCTCTAGACTATCCAGCAAGTAAAGCTCAAAGTAGGCATACACCTTTTGTAAGTTCACTTGGTGTGTTAGCCGCCCAGAACCTTCAATTGGACCTCATGCCCTTAAGGTAAGATCCGAAGTTTGTTTTCTAAGAAGTGCCTTCCAATTTGTCAATAGATGATGAATGCATTCTACGTTCTTCTGGTTTGTTTTTCTCCCTGAAGTATTTGTAACATTCTGGAATGAAAATACCACAGTTTAAAAATAGAGAGCAAGCTAGGGAGATAGATCCATTGGCTCTGTGCGTGTTCTGTAAACAGAAAGACCTTTCAATCCCCCGGACCCTACATTAAAAAGTCACTGGGGTTCACGCCAGCCAGCTCAGCCTACTCTGTGATAGCCAAGTCAATGAAGAGACACCCTGGCTTGAAAGAGAACGTGGGTGGAACCTGAGAAACAATATTTATTTAGGGTTGATCTCCAGCCTCTACATATGTGCCCAAATGTGAACATGAGAGAGAGAGAGAGACAGAGACAGAGACAGATAGAAACAGAGAGACAGAGTTCACATGACCAAGTCTGTGTGTACCAACATCCTTCTGCAGAAGACTGCCCAGAGACCGACTGATCCACCTCTGCAGAGCCCCACTTTTTTGTCTCAAGCAGAGAAAACTTCTCAGTATAGTTTCACCATCAAGCTCTCTATGCTTTTTTCTTAATGCCTTGAGAGATTTGGCTGGAACCCTGTTTCTACTCTGCTTCTCCCCCTGCTCTGAAATAGTCATGATTCTCCAAGGGAAAGACCCAATAGGAAAGACTGGACAAATGATAGATGATTAATCTATAAACACATAAATGATAAACAGGAAGGTGAAAGGTAAGTAGACAGTTGATAAAGATATATACATTGGTTCATGAGTACACAGTTTGTAGGTTTTTAAGGAATTGGCTCACACAGTTTTAGAATGACAAGTCAAAAAGATGCAAGGCAGCAGGTTGGAAAGAGATCTGGGTAAGAACTGATGTCGAAGTCTTGAATCCAAAAGTTAGTATTTCTATATTGCTAGCTGAAGAGGAGGAAATCTGTTCTGTTTGGGTGGGGGAACCTCAATCTTCTCTCTTAAGTCCTTCAACTGATTGGATGAAGCCTATCCACACTACATATGGTGAAATGCCTGAAGTCTACTAGTTTTAAATGCTATGTACATCTTAAAAATAACCTTATAGCAATATTTCAGTTAGTATTTGACTAAGAAACTGATCACCATAGTCCAACCCAGACTCCCTCTCCTGAGTTTCAGGATTTGCTAACACAGCTTCCAAACTATCCTCTCCAGCTTTAGGGGTGACAGCCTCCCCAGCAGTTACTAAGCTGGGGATCAACCTAGTCTTGGTTTTCCTCTCAGCCCTTCTAACTCCACATTTACCTGTGTTAAATTCACTGGGTTGAAAATATCTAAAGTATATACATTGATATGATGAAGTCCTCCCAACCATGATAATATTTAGTTCCTCAAAATATACTAGCTAAATAAACTTTGGCCCAAGGTTGTGTTCTTAAAATTCATAATTCAAAAGAAAGAAACTTATCTTTTCAAGAGTCTTCAGTGTTAGTAAAGTGACAGGACTTTGCTTTTGTGACAAAGACATGGAGACCTCTCACTGGTCAGGTCTGGCTCATGAACCCAGTGCTCACAACAGGCTTGTACTGAGTGAGAACAGGAGGACCCTTTTCAATAGAAGGGGAAAACTGATGGACAGAATCAACATTTTCCCAACACAGTGACTTACAGTCTGCAGGAAGTAACAGACACATATCACCAGAGTACCAGAGTTCACTGCTGCTTGTCACCCAGATGCCAACAAGCAGAGATGAGAACTGAATCTTTAGTGCTTTATTCAGAAAGTAGCAATGTAAGAAAAAGGGGGTTCACATCCTAGACATGGGCCTCGTCTAATCTCTCCCTGAAAGGTTATGTTGAGGGCAGGGAGCTAAGGCAATTCATCATTTGAGAGCTGGTCAGGTGAACAGCTGTCTTTCTGAGGCTTTTGATGTATCTGCTTCTCTAGTTACAACTTTCTCCTTTCCTCCTTCTGTAGATGGTAGTCTTGGGCAATTCTGGAAAGTAAAAATCAAGTTACTTTCTGCTGGTATTGACCCTGTACTCCTCCTGGGGCAACTAGACTTGGAGAAAACTAATTCAGAAAATTCCAACCAGTAGCAGTGTATACCAGATTAGAAATCACGTGTACACGTGGATTCCTCTTCACAATGTGGAGTATATACGTGTCTACAATACAGAATATGAAGGTGGACATGGGGAAACTCCAGCCAGCTGGGAACAAGCACTTTCACAGATACCACATAATCTGTTTCCACAACGGCAGGCTCCAGAAAGGAGGCATTGACATTCTCAATTCACAGGCTCCTTTGGACCTCCACGACTGGTGCTACCTCAGTGTGATTCTAGGATCCTTCCGGTCACTCATCCCGGCCAGGTCACACTAGCCCCAACTTTTTTTTTTAATTCACAGAAATTTCAATAACATTTCTTTTTTAATGTATAATTGTTCTGAAAAAGTAGTAATTTTAGCTAATATTTCCTTAACCCAATCAAGATTCTGGCACCATCCATAACCTAAAGCACTCATTCCCAAGTATCATACCATGCCATATGGTGCTCTCATTTAGGCTTTTAAAAACCTTACAAAATAGAAGCAGACCTGTGAAAATTGAGTGACTTGGCTAAGGGGACTCTGCTACTGGGCATGAGTCCCCGATGAAGAGCGAGCTCCATCTGTCTCCCGGATAAGCAGTCCCCATCACTTTGTCTCCATACCAACTGAAGAATGGCTGAGAAGACTGAAGGTGTTTAACCAGGAAGACAACATACTGGAAAGAGGTGGCGTCATCATGCATTCAGTTATCAGTAGACTTCACTGTAAGAGAGAAAGTTTACTGAAAATATATGCGAAGACAAATGGAACCAATAGTGACATAGAGTTCCACTTAATAGAACTGAAATTATGGATGATAGAGAGTGTACACACATTACTGTAGGTGTGCTGGAAATAATGAAGAGAACTTTTACTGGATCTGACAGAGTGAAATAATCCTGCCTCGGAGAACACACAGAGTAGAGAACTTTTAGCATATTTTAAAAATTTATTAGTGTGTATGTGTGCAGTGCCTGTATGGAGGTCAGAGTGCAACTTTGTGGAGTTGCTTCTTTTTCATTCCCTTTTTTCTGCGTTTACATGGACCCAGGAGGTTGAACTCAAATCATCAGCCGTCCACAGCAAGCTCCTTTACCTTGAACCATCTTGCAGGATCTGGGTACAAGACTTTTAATGACCATATGACTATGAATTTTTTTCTTTTTTTACACATTTCTTGATTGATTGGTTTCAGGGGGTGGGGAGACATGAATGTGCCACAGCACACATTTGGAAATCAAAGAACAACTTTCAGGAGTCAGTTCTTTCCTTCCACCATGTAGTTTCTGGGGACTGAATCAAGTTTTCAGGCTTGGCGAGCAGGACTACCCACTGAGGTATCACGTTGGTCCAGAAATTACTTCCTGTGTTCTGCCTACACCATTCCCTGAAGTTAGAGTCCTTGGAAGTCTGGTGTAAAATCTGGGTCAATCCCAGCTGGTAAATTACCTCAATTAATTAATTAATAACTAAACAATAAATAAACATGTAAATCAAAATTATCCATTGATTAAAAATTATCAATTTTGTGTTGATGATTTTTGAAAACATCTATGTATCTGTAACTGCTCTAATCTACCCCAGATGTCCCAGAATTCCTAGTGTCATGTTTATTATTTAGAATACTCCATTTTTATACATTTTTAAGGTGACTACTTTTTGGGGGGAATATTTTCACCAATTTTAATATCCTTCCTCATAGTATAAGTGAGTTACCTAAAGGAAGTGAGGGTAGGATGCCTGGGCTTTAAGGGGGGTGTCCCATGGGCACTTCCTTCTGTCTCCCTCTGCCTTACTTATAGGTCCCTCACTCCAGGTTCTGCACAAAGTAGCATCATGGAAGTTTCTCTCTTTTGGGAAGCAGACCTCCAGCTTGTCCTCGAGGACAGTCTTCCTAGGTATCCACAGGTGTTTGGGGCTGGGATCTTTGCCTTGTAGGTGATAATTCTTTTTTCTTGTCTGTCCCCTAAGATAAGCAACACAGGCAGATTTCCCATGGTACCACATTCCAAAAGTGTGCTCGGGTATGCTGTGTCCACAGATCCATTTGACAGGACAGGAAACTAAGACCAGAGACTGTCTTGTCTGAGGCAGTGTGTCAGTGATGGCTGAGTAGACTTAAATCTTGCCCAATGTTCCTTCACCTGTCCCACAGAGCTCCATCACCAGGTTCAATTGCTGCATCACCACTGGAGAAGGAAACTGACCTAGGGAAAGGCACTCTGTGGGTCTGTGAAGTGACCTGTGTGTAATCACACTTGGAAGCCTGGCCTTTAGTGCCCTCCATTCAGGTCACCCGGTGACACAATGTCTTTTTGAACTGCTCTACCCTGGGGAACATAGTAACCCCGTGAGCTCTTCATGGTTCTGTTATACAAAGCTCCCAGACATCTGGGTTCTTCCTATGACTGGTGCTAGTACCTGTACGCTAGGCTTCCTCCACCAGAGGTCCGCAGCTCCCTGAAGAAAGGGAAAGGTGAACTATGCTAACTCAACCTGAGGGGGCAAGGACCTAGACAGAATTTGAAAATGAGTCATGCGGCTAGCTGAATTTGGAGCTCTGGACTGACTTCTAGCTGCTTCTCTTTTCCCCCACGCGCCTCTTCAACCATGTCTGTAGGACAGAGTTCCTGGCCGTTTTGGCCCCCTTCACTCAGCAAGCATTTATTGAGACCTAGGCTCTGCCAGTCACGGATTGGAGGCAGTGACAGACACAATACAGTGGGACAAGCACATTGCCAGAGTGCGGAGCTGTGGGACAGAGGCAATAGTCATCCAGGCCCCAATGAACTCTTCCTCCCTCCCAAACTTTCTCTTCCTCCTCTCTCGTGTCCATTCATTCTTCCCTTCTCCATGTTGCTCTCTTCCCTCTGAGAACTTACTATTTCTCTGCTCTCCTAGATGGTGTGAGAAGTTTACTCTGGATTCTTATAAGTCAGATAGTATCTACTTGGCCAAGAATCCATTTTCTCCCAATTTCCTGATATTTTTGTTTCCTACCCTACACCCAGGATCCCAGTGGCCTTTACTGTCTCTCAGGTATCCAAAGCCCTCATCATCTCATTCTCTTTGCCTCTGTCTCTACAAAGTACTTCTCATCTCAGACTGATTTCTAGTTCATGTCTCACTTCTCCAAACATCAAACATGACGCTATTTCAGAACCTCTCAGATAGATATGAATTGGGTGAGATCTCACTTCCTTCCCTCACTTTCTGTTGTGGGTTGAATTGTGTCCTCCAAAAAACAGCTGTTCAAGTCTTAACTCCTGGCACCTGTGAATATGACTATATTTGGAAATGGGGTTTTATAGAAATAATCAAGTAAAGACAAGTTCACATTGTGTAAGGGTGGGACCTAAACCAGTGACACCCCCCACCCTTACAAGAATGGAAGAACAGTGTAGAGACAGAAAAATGGGGTGAATGGCATGAAGGAGCAGAAGTTGAAAGGATACACCTACAGACATAGCATGCAAGGATTGCCAGTGACCAGCAGACACGAGAAAGGGGCAAGGGGGATCCTGCCCTAGAACTTCAGAGAGACCATATCCCTGTTCACATTTCAATTTAGGACTTCTAGTCTATAGAACTATGAGGTAATGATTATATGTTTTTTTAAGTCACCTATTGTATTATTTTTCTCTGATGGCCCTAGTACATTGACAAATTGTCCTGAATGTGTTCAGATCTGAGGAGAGAGGAGGATGACTTTTTAATACTTCAAAGTTCATGTACTGTAGGTTCCCTTTCCTGGAAATTGTTCCTACCTAAAGCCCTTGGAGATCCTGGCAGAAACAAGACATCCCAGCTGTGTAGACAAGATGGGTAAGTAACTAGAGATCACAGAAGCCACCGAATAAATAACTACAAAGTTGCTTCTCTCTTTGAAGAGTCTGAATAAAGATGCATAGATTTAGTGACAAGCAAGGAGTAGATCATGGGCCCATGAAATGCTACAAAATCAGAGCTGTCCCCATGTTCTAGAAGAGTGTATATTGTTTTCATTTTACCCTCTGTGAAGTGGGTACTATTACTATTCCCATGTTAGCAATTAGAACACAGAAACTCAGAGTGTAGGGCCTTCCTAGAGTAAAGCAAAGAGTGGGCTTTGTAACCCATGTCTCACCTTGATTCTCCAGAGTAGCTGGGAGCTTGAGAATGTCACTTAAAGCAACCGGATAAAGTTTTGAAAGGGTTTGAACTTGGAGCTAGTCCCTGGATTGTGATCTTAATTCTCCCTAGTGACTGTGGTGCCAATATCACAAGTAGAAAACTGTGCTGCCCAAACCATTGGGTATCCTTGACCTTAGCTCTTTGATATTATTTTGCTTGATGCTCTTGGACAGCTGCATATCTCTCTGCGGCACATAACAACTCTAAGTCCATGGTGGGGAGGGAGCTGCTGATCCCTGCTCTGCCTGTTCAGTAGTCTTGTTGGAGCCTAAACCTAAGTAGGAGTGAATTAGTTTGTAAACTGTATAGAGCCAGAGATAAGATTCTTTAATGTAGATCAATGTTTTTGAGTATTTGGGAGTTATGCTAGCTGCCAGAGATATAAATGAAAATGACTGCTATCTGGTTGATTTTTGCACTCAACAGCTGAAGTTTGAGCAGCTCTCATGGGCCCTGTACTGTGTTCTGTGTTGCGAATAAGTTTGTGTTGAGACAAGTCAGGTTCTGTGTTCACCAAACTGTTCATGGTGTGTAACAATCATAGATGTTGTAAATGTGAATACAATGTAGCCATGCTGCTCCTTGGTGGCTGTGATAGAAGCATTAGAAGGTTATTGGTATACTTGATGGGGCATCCTAACCTATCTATGAATCCAGGAAGCTCACTCCCAAGGAGGGGATATTTAAGCGTCTTTGAGGAACAGCAAGGCTGAGAAGCTGGGTATGCAAACAAGTGCTCAGTGATGATCATGTATTTGGAAGGTGGAGATGGGAGCCTTACCATAGCTCCATCAGTCAAGGGAGATTTAATACCCAAACCTAGGTATCGATGTTACAATCTAGACACAGCTAGAAAAAAAATATCCTTTAAAAGCAGATGCTGAAATGTGACTTCAGATGACTAAGACTTGAAATAATAACAAGAAAAAAAAATAGCAGAATACATTGTGTCTGTTATTCACCTCCCAGCTGACTACTCTCTCTCTCTCTCTCTCTCTCTCTCTCTCTCTCTCTCTCTCTCTCTCTTATACATATACATGATTCTGGTTAATCTTGCATGTAAAATATAAACTATATGTAGGCTTCTAACTCAGCATACATTCATGGTGTTGCTTAAAACAGCTCATATCTCATGATTAGATCTTGATGTTTTACATATGAAATAACAGGTTTTTAACCTTTCATGAGTAAGACCTGTGCATAGGCAGAAGACAAAGGATTGAAGCAAGACATCTGAGCAGGTTCTATGGCTTTCTGAAGGGAACTCTCCAGTGCATCCTGCCTTCCAGGCTGAGTGGGTCTTGTGGTAGGTGTCATCTCGGCTTCTCTTTATTTATCTGCTTCCACCCAAAGAGCAGAGACGCTTGTCCATGACTTTCAGCCTCTAAAGATGTTTTAGCTTGTACCTCACACAAATCAGAATCTCAGCTGACACTTGTCTCAGCCAGCACTCCTCCCAATCTAGCCTCCAGCCGGTAGCATGGAGTGTTAGCATTTCCTACCTGGTCCGTGTGAGAAGCTCTCTACAGACAAATATGTGGGCTTTGTTGTTTTTATTGTTATCAATATTTGTTTGCTTTGTTTTGTCATTCCAAAGGACCATTTTGGTGCCACCATCGTAAAGATAACAGTCACGGCACCCTGTTCAACGCATGCTCATATCCTTTCCAGAGAGAGGAAGAAATGAGTCCAGAATCAAAGTTTAGGCAGAACAGTCAGTTGTCATCCACACTGTGACAGCAGACATTAGGAAAGCTCAGGTAGGGATTCTATTGCTGTGACAGAAACACTGTGACAAGTTGGGGAGGAAAGGGTTTGTTTGGCTTACACTTCAGCAGTGCTATTCATCACCAAAGGGAGTCAGAACAGGAACTCAAGCAGGGCAGGGTCCAGGAGGCAGGAGCTGATGCAAGGCCAGGGAAGAGAGCTGCTTATTGGCTCACTCAGCCTGCTTTCTCATAGAACCAAGACCACCTGCCCAGGGGAGGCATCACCCACTTGGGACTGGGCCCTCCCTCACTGAACACCAATTGACTCTAGCTTGTCAAGTTAACACACAAAACCAGCCAGTCCAAAATCCTAATATGAAATACTCAAGCCAAATAATTTCTCAACATTGCAAAATCAGCACTTAGTATGATTTGTGGATCTGAGCCACTTTGATGTCATCCTTATAGACCACTTTTTTACATTGTGGCTGTTTATTTGTTTATATGTTTAGACACTTCTTGTTATGTTTCATTGCTTGCCATATGTACAAAGCATGATGGATGGGGGGTGGGGGAGATGGATGTTCACCAACAGCTCATGGCCATGAAGAAAAATAATGATCTACCCAACAACTAACAACTACAACAACTATAAGAGTGGAGTAGTGGTGAGTTGGCTCTAGAATCTTCCTCTTTGTGCTAGACAGTAGTAAGCCACAGGAATCAAGGGAACAGGTCTCTTTGTTGCTCAAATGCTTTCCCAATGCTGAGCAATGTCTGGTATGTAGGAGAAAGTTAATATGTGCTTGTAGGATGAGGATAGTGCTACTTATGTAAGGGTACTAGAGAGAGAAAATGTATAATCTTGTTTAGGAAAGTTATAAGATCAAAGCAAAAGGGAACCATAAAAAAAAGAGTACCTTCAACCTCGGCTTCCATGCAAATTTACATATGAGGACATTTAACAAAAAGGGGAAATGGTTTGCTCAGATTCGCACAGAGTTATGGGCAGAAAAATGCCCTTCCTCTCTCCCTTCATGTACTGAAATCTTAAACCCCCAGTGCTTCAGAATGTAACTGTATTTGTCCATAGGGTTTTTAAAATGTAAGGTAATAATGGTAAAATATGGCTGGGGTGGGCTCTTATTCAACTTAACTCCTGTCCATACAAGAAGAGGGAATTGGGATACAAATACATGCAAAGGAAAAGGATCACATAAAGGTACATGGGGAACATAAGAATCTGAAAACTAACGAGACCAGCCTCAGGAGAAACCAAGCCTGCTAAGACCTTGACCTTAGGCTCCAGACTTCAGATCTATATGACATTAACTCCCTGGCACTTTGGGAATCTAATACACAGAGAAAGTGTAAACTAGAAGCCAGGCTTGCTGGATCTCTAGCCTTCCCCCTTTACACAACAGCACCCAGCTGGTCCCATTAGTGTTCCCCAATCCCATTCCTGAGGAGGAGCATGGCAATTTAATAACTAGCCCATTTACAAAGCCTAGAGTGTACCAAGCTGACCTGTAAGCACTTCACACACACCAGTTCATTTAATTCTCTCAGCAGTACTAGGAAGTAAATATCACTTGGTGTCCTATTTATAGATGAGAGAACTGAAGGATAAAGACATCGCAGCCTTTTCAAGATTGCAGAACTACTTAAAGCAGAAGCTGTGATTCAAGCCCAGGCAGCTTCAGGAGCATGCACACACATTCATGCTTTTCTACTGAGGCATGCCTACAAAGGTAGTTTCGAAATGAGAGACAGTGACAGCACTTAGCACATCAGTAGGCTCACTGTCATAGAGGAATTAGACACGGATATGCTTATCTTAACCTGAAGGAGCTTGTTGGAGGGATAAAACTCATGAGTAGAGTGGAATCAGCAGCCTGGCTAAGAACTGGGGCATCAAAATGTATTCAGTGAAGACTCCTCCAGTATGTTAGGACATCAAAACAGAAGCATGGAATAGAATATTTCAAGCCTCCCTCAAGTTCAACAGCACCTTAATAACCTTAAAGATGAAAGAATCAAACTGCATTGGCACTAACTAATAAAAGAAATGGGATTGAATCCTCTACCTGCCACTCACTAGCCAAATAACTTGGAATTTATGGAATCAGTCAGAACCATCTCATAGATTAGATATAATATATGCAGAACATGGCATAGTTGCTAACACACACTAAGAGATCAATAAGTCAGTAAACAGACATCCAGTTAGGTAATGAAAAGGGAGGGACCACACCAACAGATTCTCTCCTCTTTGGAACCCTCCCCAAGTTTCATCCTCCCCTATCCAAATGAACTGCCTTTTCCTCCGGCTCTGAAGGAAGTCCCCTGCCCTTCCTTCTATTTGTCACTCAGTTTGTTCTGCATGGCATCATAAAAGTTGATGACACATTCTACATCCACCCATCTACTCACTGTAATTATGGTAAGTATTTTCTACGTCTCAGTGCTGCTCTGGGCACTGGGAGTTCCAAGACAAATACAATATGCTTCCCATCTTCACTGGGTGTAGGTTTTGTGGGTAATCTATGGTGTGCCCAATAAGTAGGGCCACTAACAATAACAATACACTTATAACTTTACTGTTCAAAGTGATATTTTTTCATGGGTAATCCCAGCACTTTACTTCCAGACACTTATTTCATGGTCTGTAGGATGTGGAGTCATTATATTTTTAAGCTGGGCTTAGCTGCAGACACATTAAGAAATTATTACAAAGTACTATGTTGAGTGCTGGCCTAGGAAAGCCCCACTGTTTTCTGGATTCTGAGGAAGGAGAGCTCCCCACTGGCAGGATCCAAGAGTATCCTTGTTTCATAGCCCATCAGTCTGACTTCGTGCCTGCTCCCCCATGCAGTCCACCAAAAGGGGCAGGTTGAGGCTTGTCCAGTTTATCTCTACCTTCCCTGTGGAACTCATGTTTTCTGCTTAAAAAAAAACAAAAAGACAAAAAACAAATTTATTTTGTTGCATTTATTTTAATTTGTGGGGGAAGCGGTGGTGAGCAATCTCTCTCTCTCTCTCTCTCTCTCTCTCTCTCTCTCTCTCTCTCTCTCTCTGTATGAGAGGACAACTTTGAGACTTTTTCCTTTCTGCCATGATCCTGGGGAACACACGGGTCCTGAGACTTGTCAAGTGCCTTTTCCCACTGAGCCATCTCAACTGCTCACATCTTCTGCTTTCTAAGAGGAAACAGGCCATGATGGTTAGAAGTGCCTTGCTCAAGAGCACATAGCTGAAGAGCAGCAGACATTTTAACAGCGAATATCCGTGAAGATGTCCATGACACAGAACGCTCTTCATCAGCCAAACCTCTCCTGAGGGACCCTGCATACCTATTTCTCAGTTAAGCCTCCAAATGCCTAGATGAAGTTGCTCTTGACTCCATTTCACAGCTGGGGAGACTGAGGTGAGGTAGAGATTTCCACAAGGACATCTAGCTTTGGGGTAGCCCACTCCAAGACATTGGGATAACAGCCTGAACAGATAGATACCAGTAGAGCCTCCAGAATGGGAACCTGAGCTGGTGACCAGGGTGGGGCTGAGGGAAAGAGCAGAGGGGGGCGGGGCGGAGGGCAGAGGGCGGGGCACCACCGGCAGTT
Organism: Onychomys torridus; assembly: GCF_903995425.1. Classification (NCBI taxonomy): domain Eukaryota; kingdom Metazoa; phylum Chordata; class Mammalia; order Rodentia; family Cricetidae; genus Onychomys; species Onychomys torridus. Next base: position 33,400,379 of record NC_050443.1, read on the forward strand.
CTCTGGAGGTGAGAAAGCCCCGCCTCCGTACGAGAGAAGGCGGGGATAGGCTCGGCGTGGCTGATTGGCAGCGCGGGGACGCGAGCAGCTGCGGGGGCGGGGCGCGAGCCGGAAGTGAGCGAGTGGCGGCTGAGTCGTGCTGGCCCGGGAGCCGCGGCCGCCACTCTGCGCAGGAACCGCTGCGGGGTGGGCGCCGGGCGTGATGGAGGGCCCGGGGCTGGGCTCGCAGGTGAGCGCGGCAGGCCGGGGCGGGGACGGCGGTGGGGACCCGGGCGGTGGCCAGGTGAGGCGGCTCCGCGAGGGTGGCAGGGCCTGGGCCGTGGCCACGCTGAGAAAGATGCTGCTGGTCCTCCGCTGTGGCCGCCTAGCCAGGGCGGGCTCGCCTGCCGCTTCCCTTCGGCTGCAGGGCGTCACGCACCGGCCCCTGGGTAGGCTGGGACCCGGAGGGTGTCAGGTGACACACCTCAGGTGGCCCAGCCAGCCTTAGACCTTGGCCCGGAGTCTGAGAGATTCTATTGAGTCATTTTCAGCCCCAGCGCCTCGGCTGCCGCCTTCTCCCCCTCCACCCTGTGCTGTCTTACTTAGCTCTTGTTCCCACTCACATCCTTCCTACTCCTTGAAAGCCTTGAGGCTGTGGAGGCAGGAGGAAGGGAGCTCCTGGGTGCTGTCTGCAAAATCCCAAAGGACTCTACTTGAGGAGGGCGCCTGTTACCCAAAGCTAGGTTAGTCCCAGAGGCCACAGGGGAAGAGAACCAGAGTTTGTCCCTTTTGATTGTGACCTCTAAAGACTAATAACTGGCATTCAGTAGATGCTATTTCCGGGCTTGTTCAGCCCTAGCAAATGTTTAACATGTACCACAGATCTTGTGTGCATCTTTTTATCCCAGCATACTTAAGCAAAAGAAATTCCCACTTACAGGTGAGAAAACTGAAGCAGTCTCTTCAGTTTTCGAGCGAGCTAGAAGGAGATTTTCCAAGCAGTTTGTGGTAATCACATTACTTGGACTTCTTCACCTTTTTTCTTTTTCTTTTTTTTCCTAATCCCGACAGTGTTCGTCACATCTCTCTTTTTTTTTTCTTCTTTTTCTAACAGTTTGGTGCAGGTTTAAGTGGAAAATAACATGCTGAGGTGTTTTTATTGGGAATTCTTGCATTTTAAAAGAAAAAAAAATGATGTGCAAGGGGACTGGATTTTACAAAAGAGTGTAGACGCTACATGGAACTGTGTTTCATTATTTTTCTCAGACTCAAACGTTGGTAAGAGTAGCCATCATTTCTTAATTACTGTCACTCATTAATAAAAGCCTGTAAGGGCTTACACTTTACTCCTCTATGCTGAAGGGAAAATTACCCTGCCCAAGTTCTATGACATCAGAAGGGAGAGGATGATTTTAGAGGTTGAAGTTGGTGGGGCAAGATAGATTAATAACAATTGCTATTGTTACTTTCGTCCGTTATATTGTGAAGAGCTTACACTTTGAAGAAATCCCCCGTTCTTGGTCCTCACTACTCACCTGTGAGCTAGGAAAGCGTAGTTATTTCTAATTTTAAAAGTGAGGGTCACAGCTGTAAGAGTAGCTCAGTGTCACTGCCAGGGTCCCATTCGTTCAGCTAGGAAGTGTGCTTTGAATGCTCTCTAGAAGTTTGGCTCTAGTCTTCATGAACAAAACAGACAAAAACATCCCTTTTCCTGAATTTGTTACCTAGTGCTAATAGGTGTTTCAAAATTTTTCCTTCCAATCTGGTTCTCAGTTACATTTAAGACCTCATCTTTTACAGTTTTGTTTGTTCAGTAAACTCCCAGCTACACTGGGCTCTGGGCCTTTATATGTATTTGCTCTGGCAAGAATGCTTTCTCCTAGGCATTGATGTGGCCTATTCCTCCATCTTTATAATGTCTTCAGACAACTGTCACCTTGGTGTAGCATTTCTGTCCTCTTATACTTAAAATCGCAAGTCTTTCCCATTATTGTCACTAGCAACAACTCTCCCTAACCTCCTTCTTGCTTTCATATTTCTCCCTAGCATTTAATATCATGCAGTATACTCACTGATTGTGATGATGCCCTCTTTCCCCTCTGCCAGAAATAAGTGCTATGAGGGCAGTGATTTGTATCAGATGTATTTATTGCTTTGTGTCAGGCATCAAAAATGAGAGTCTAACACTAGTGTTCAACAAATAGTGCATTTAGAAACTTAACGCTGATACTTCTGTTAATATTGTGACAAATTTTAATGGTTTCAGTCATACCTCCCTACCCCCATTTTATTTGTTAATCAGGATAATGACCCTCACCAGAGTTTCCCAGATCACAGTTTTCTCTTAAAGTCTCTTAGAGTACTTACTATTTTAAAAATGGTTTGATTGTGTAATTCCTCTATAGCTTAAAGATGCTATAGTTATGTGTTGTGGTATAACAACCCATTCAAAAACATTATGGTATGAAGAACAGTCATAACTCATGGATCTGTGTATCAGAAATTTGAATATACTGCTTCAGGTTGGTCTGCCTTCCTGTTCCATTGTGTCTAGAGCCTCAGCTGGAAAGACTCATAAGCTAAGAGTGAATTGCTAGCTGGGATTGGTATTATCTAGAAGTGTCTCTACTCAAAGATCTGGCAGTTGATGCTGACTCTTTAACAGACACCTCTGTGTGTCATGTGAACTGGCCTTCTATACAGCATGGTAACTGAATTCTAAAAGAAGTGTGTCTTAAAAGACAGGAAGAGGAAGGTGCCAGTTTCTAAGGCTTAGACCTGCAAACTGGCACAGCATCACAGAGCAGTTCACAGAGCCTAAAGTCAAGAAGAAATGGCATAGACCTTCACCTCTTGATCTTGAAAATAAGAAAAATTGGGAGTCTATATTATAAAAATTGCCACAGGTGTACCTGTGTGCCCCTTACATAATGTTCCTATTTTGGCTTTTTTCTTCCCTGTGGAGTATTCAGCTAACTATATATTTCTTGTTATTACTTTCTTTCTCTTTCTCCTCAACAACCCATGTATCTTATAAAAACAAACAAGAAACAAAACATGTTATCCTGGTACCTTGAGTCATTTGTGAACTGGAGTCCTAAATGGACAAAAGAAAATCAAATGAATTGGAATCATAGACCACTTAGAGCCAAAAACTCTTTAGTTTTCTTCCAGCTGAATAGATTATAATTACTGTGATATACAAGGAATCCTAAAAGGTTCTTATTTTCATTTCATTTTACTGTAACTAAATACATGTTGTTTTGGCTATGTATGACTCCATGTCTGATTTTTTTTTAAAGCAGATAGAGTCAAATACACCTATGCAAATGAGCATTATGGTTATGGTTATGGGTAAAATGGGTTGAAAACATACCCCTCTCTCCAACTGAATAGCTATGAATTCTGGCAGACTATATAACATCTTCAGGACTCTAGAAAAGTAAATAGTAGAAATCAGATTGAAGACAATCAGAAATTATACTCTACCAACCCAGCAGATAATTTACCTTTTCCACTTCTGGTTTGCCCCTGTTGTAGACTTGAGTCCTGAAAGAGGGCATCTGTGTAGACAGAGTGCCATAAGCAATCCAGTTTACTCAAGAAGCAAGAAAAGGGTCTTCTGGCAGCATGAGTGCTAGAACTTTCTTCAGTAGCCAGAAGAATTGTCATTTCAAGAGTAGCTCCTGCAACTGAAAACAAAATAAAAATCCATCTGTGAAATAGCAAGTTGATAAACTGGACATCAAAATTCAAAACTTATCCCATGAATGATCCTTTTAAGGAAAGGAAAGCTACAGCCCAAGGGAAAATATTTACAAGTCACCTATCTCTAGTACTATATCTAGATTGTTTAGAGTCAAGAACTCTTAAAATGTAACAGTAAGAAAGCAAATAACACAAATGAAAAATGAAAGCGAGACATGTTAGCACATACCTGATATCCTAGTTCTTAGGAAGCTAACGCAGGATCACCACAAGTTTAGAGGCTGAACTATATGTAGTGAGACCCTAGAGCAAACAAGGGAAGTTGGCAAAGACATGAACGGAAACTTCATTGAAGATATGCAGAAGACAGGAGCACATGAAATAATGCTCAGCCTCATTCACCACCAGGGATATGCAGATTAAGACCTTTGTGAAGTATGCTATACATCTATACATCTGTTGTGCTAACAGTTGACCACGTAGATGGATTGGACAGTGTTCTTTTCAAGTCTCTATTTCCCAAGTTGTTGTTGTGTTTTGTTTTTTTCTTTATCCTGTGTTATTTTGTGTTCACTCATACTGCAGTTAGTGAAAGAAGTGTTGTAATTTCAGTTCTATCAGTTTTTACTTCATGAAGTAAAACATCTTTTACTTCATGAATTTAAACATTTAAATTCAATAGACACTCAGTGTTGTTATCTTCTTAATGAGTTAGCTCTATAATATGAACTCTCCTTGACTCCTCAAAATATTGTTGGTTGACACTTGCTTTGTCATATTTTCATGTAACCTGCATTCTTCATGCTTAATGTTTGTGTACCTCTGTGTATTTTTATGTTTAAATTGAGCTTTCCATAGACAGCCTTTTTCTAGCCTTGTAGAATCTACACTACATATCTGTATAGAGTATATCCTTTCTACTTTTTAAATTTAGAATATGTGCAAATAGTATGTCTTTGTTTTTAGGAAACATTGAGAAACTTTATCTCAAATCTTAAGCTTTAGTGCGTGTGCACGCACGCACGTGCACACACATACACTTTCCTGCTTAGCTTATTTCTTTTTTGAAATCTCCCAATTTCAGCCATCACAGCCTATTTCATCTATTATTTCTGGCTTCTGATTTATAAAGAGAGGCCCTGAGGCTGTAGCAATACAATGTTGTTACAAAGTTACTTAAAATAATCACCAACAATCTCAATGTATTAAGTTAAGTTTACTAGTTCGTTTTGGTCTGCATTCAGTGCATGAGGCTAGTGGTAATTCTGAAATTTTTGGGTTCATGATAAGGCTCACCTACTTCCCTTCCTTTCTTTTTTATTAAAAAATATTTTTTGGTTGTGAGCCTAACCCTTAATGGCTGATCCAGCCCAGATGCAGAGATCTACAACCAAATACCAGACAGAGCTCCAGAAGTCCAGTCAAAGAAAGAGAAGAGGGATTCTTGAGCAAGTGCATCAGGATCATGATGGGGAAACCTCGCAGAGATGACCAACCAAACTAGTGGGAACTCAGGAAAGTTGGATCAATGACTGTGGAGCTTGCGTGGGACTGGACTAGGCCCTCTGCATGGCGAGACAGTTGTGTAGGTTGATCTACTTGGGGCTCCCCGGCAGTAGGATCAGAATTCATCCTGGTTCATGAGCAGGCTTTTTCCTTGAGGCAGGGGGAAGGGCTTGGACCTGCCTCTACTGGATATGCCTCCCCATGGGAGGTCCTGGCCTTCTTGTGGGGGGAAGTAGGGGGTAGGTTGGAAGGGGAAGGCTGGGGGGGGGGTGGGAGGAGGGAAGAGGAGGATCTTTGATTGGTGTGTAAAATGAATGAAAAATTTTTCTTAAAAATTTTTTCCCATACACTGTGTTCTCTGATCATGGTTTCTCTTTCCTCAACTCCTTCCAGATTCTCTCTACCTCTCTACCTATCCAGCTCCATGCGCTTTCATTCTCTCTCTCTCTCTTTACAAAACAAACTTTCATTCTTAAACTCTGATTTCTTAGAGCTCATATTCATACTTTCCTATTGTTCATAGGTTAAAATAGTTTATTTGAGGTATTTTGTCCAGGTTTCTAGGCCTTCTTTAAAATAGCAGGACAGCCAGTGGTGAGATCTAATCCTGGTTATTGCATTGTGCACAGAAGTAGAAGGCCCTACTTTATAAATAGCTAAGAAAAGAATTTGTATTCAGATGCATAAGTGCTGCCATCTAAGAAGACAAGATAGAAATCCCATAAAGCAGCAGCAGTCTGATGACACCAACAGTTTGTGAGGATGAGAGCCATTTAATTGATACAGTCATATTTAAGATGGGCTTAGCGTACCTTTAATGCTATACTTCTGGCTACATATTGTTAAGAATTGTTTGTGTGTGGATACCCATAGACATATACAAGAAAGTGCACAGAGGTATTGTATGCAGTAGCTCCAAACTGGGAAGATGCAAGTGGCCACATAAGTAAGTTGATGGTGGTATGTTAATGTTGGATCATTTTACATTATAGGAATGAACTAATTGTAGCTTCTTACATCAACTTGTAAGTCTAAATTAAGCAAAACGAAGGTTACATATATAATGTGACTCCACACCAGAGTAAAGGAGCAAAACAACTAGTTTTAGGGTTGCATATATATAGGGTGACACTGTAAAGAGAAGCAAAAGCAGTTATTCCTAATATGAGAAAGCTTTCTTTAATATGGGAATAGTATGTGTTGGGGTGCCAGCAGTGTGGTTTCATGGCTTTGGTGATAGTTTTTGTAGTTCATTTAATACTCTGTACACTATAAAAGAATCAGTCAAGGCCAGGTTGGGATACATTCCTGTAGTTCTGGCACTTTAGAGGTGGAGATAGGAGGATCAGAAAATACATTATTAGATTTTTTTCATTCAGCTCTGAAGACAGTTTCAGGAAGAAAATTCTAAAATATTACAAGGTAATATAATTGTAATAACTAATAACCAAGAAGACTATATTGAAGGTCTAAGTACTGCTGGTTTTTGAATCATCTTTAAGTTGTAGATAAGTACCTCTTAGTTTGCTTAACAATAATTCAGGAATTTACCCTCTACTTGACTATTGCCTCAATCTTTGAGCAGTGAACTGAGGGCCTCATACATGTTAGGTAAGCACTCTATCACTGACATATAGCATCCAGCTTGCTCTCAATGCCATTTCATAGCAAAAGCAATAATGCATTTATTGACAGTACTTTATTTCTACTTGGGAATTTGAACAGTCTAAGAGATTGATTTGATTGGTTATCATACTAATGAATGGTGTATGATCTTACCAACATTGGAGTTAAATTTTAGAGTCATTTTTAAATTTTAGAATATATGCAAATAGCATCTTTTTGTTTTTTAGGAGGCATTGAGAAACTTAAGTATCTAGAATCTTCAGCCATTAAAAGTCCCTCTCTCAGAGTTGGAGGTTTAGCTCAGTGGCAGAGTGTTTGCCTAGCAAGCGCAAGGCCCTGGGTTCAATCCTCAGCTCCCAAAAAAAAAAAAAAAAAAAAGAGTCCCTCTCTCAAATAAAATTAAATCTTTGCTTTGGAGGCATTAAAGTGACTCCGTGAGCCTCATTTGTACTGGGGATTTTAACCCATTTCCAACCTCTATCCTGATGCTTGTGCACTTGATATTTTAATGAAGTTGTTGACAATTGTCAAATGTACCACCACCTCCTGGCTTGTAATGGCCAATCTTCATTGTTAACTTGATTACACCTGTTATCAACTAAAACCCAAGTAGCTGGCTATTTCTGTGAGAGATTTTGTTTTTTTTTTTTAATTCTTAATGAATTACTTGTTTTTATTTTATGCCCACTGGTGTTTGCCTGCATGTATGTCTGTGTGAGGGATCTGTGAGATCCCTTGGAACTGGAATTACTAAGCCTGAACCCAGGCCTGGCTGGTGGGACTCCTTCTCTGAACTCTGTAGTCACTTCTGTACTGGCTGTCTGTTGCTACGCAACAAATGACCACACATATAGTGGCTTAGAGTGTTTATTAGCTCAGTGTTTCTGTTTGTCAGAGATCTGGATACAGTTTAACTGGATCCTTTGCTCAGGGTCCCACAGGATGGTATCATGGTGAAGCTGTGTTCCCTTATGGAACTTAGAGTTCTTTCTCAAGCTCTTGGGGTTAGTAATGCAAGTCAGCTTTTTATGGATGCTTGATAATCATTTTCAGTTTCTTGTCTGTCACTAGGGACACTTTCACTTCTAGAAGCTACTCTCAGTCCTTACCACTTGGGTCTCTTGCAGCTCCTTTTGTTTCATAGCAGCCTGCTTTTGCAAAACCAATAGGAGCCTCTGCTAAGACAGTCTTATTAACATTGTCATAGAAGACATTATCCCACCACCTTTGCCGTGTTCCATGTTCCTTGCCACGGATGTTTTCATTTTCAAGGGGAAAGGAAAATACAAGAGCTTGATTCATTAGGAAGTGGGAGAATATTTTTAGGGTGTGCCCCACAACTCTGAGAACAAGATCCTGGTAATGTTTTTACAGTGTCAATAGCAATGACCCTATACTACAACTACCAAGGCACATTTATGCCTTTTCAGATAACCTGTGATATAACATTTATAATCTGTTTTTTTCTAATATTAAGTAAGTAAGCATCTAAGATAAAATCTTCTCTAAAATACTCCTGTAAGAGATTAAAGCATAGGTATTGTTGATAGTATCAAATGCTTCACTATGTAATTGAATTATGGTATTGATTCTTTTACATGCTTTGTCAATTGCTCTTACTCTTCAGTGCAGGAATCACAGCCATGGCTCCCACCTTCCAGGATTTGGTCGACACGGCATCTGTGCACACGAAAACAAAGAACTTGCGAAGGCAAAAGAAATCCTTCCTCTTATAGAGGATTCCAGTAACTGTGATATTGTCAAAGCTACCCAGTGAGTTTACTAGATGTTCTGTTTTATCCGTAGAGCCGGTTCAGTTTCAATAATGTATGTGCAGTTGATGGTACTTACTTTATGAACACTTCCTTACTATATCCAACAGCTCACTACCAACACCAAGCATATTTGCCATTTCAGCATCAAAGTACTTAGTGCAGTATATAGGCTGTTTATGTATCAGGCACTTCCATTGGATTGTGGGCAGTTTTTTAGGAAAATTAAATCTCCTTTATCTTTACAGCACCAGACCTTTTGCATAGTTTCTGTCTTTTACTAGGTGCCTGATAAAAATTGTTCGCTGAATGAATGAATGATTTGGAGTAAGACTAAAACCAGACTCTGAATTTGAATTTAAAGCATGCTGTAACCTAATACTGGAATAGGATGGGAAATACCAGCTCATGTTTGTAGATATTAACCATTAATTATTATGTTTTCCTACATTTTTGTGTGCTGACACCAGAGGATAGATAGTTAGAAGTGTATTCTCTGACCACTTGAAGCAAATAATAGGTCTGTTTCTTGTGCTGAAAATAGAAATGCATTTAAAATATTTCTGCTTACAGTGATCATATGTGGACATCTATATCGTCAGTTATTGCCAATGTTTTTATCTTTGTGGAGCCTGTTCATTTCGGAGGCCGTGTCACATTTTGCATTTGAACATATTTTGAAATATATTGTCTATCAGGCAGAATTAAGTAGTAATTTATATTTTAGTAATGGAATATAAACATAATGTTCATTTAATATAAGTCACACTCATCTAATCACCATAAAAAATCTAGTATTACCAGACTATCTTGGCATGATTTCTGTTAACTCCGTGGTTGGCCTGACTAGTGTTTATGTTCATTATTTATATATTAACCATTACCTGATTATCTTAATTACCAATGTTTATAAAGTTTAAAGGCCCCAGGTCTACTACATTGGGTGAATATAATTTGGTAGTTTGTGTTGCTATGAAGACAAGAGTGTTCTTAAGGGGAATGTTGGTTTTAGTCAGAATGGGGACATTGGAATATCTCTGATACCTGAACAGCTCTCCTGAGCCAAATACTAGATATCAGTTGCATTTACAGGGAAGCTCAGTAAGAACTCATCTCTTATGTCCCATTAGGTGTTGGACCTTCTCAAATGATTGTGGAGGTAGCTATAGTTAGTTATTTGGGAAGGAGAAATGAGCAGAGAGTCAGACGTTCTAAACTACCAAGAATGTATTCTCTTAATGTTTCTCAAATAAAAGGAGTGTTGTTTTCTAGTAAAACTGACCAAGTTGACCTTTAAAAGATGGAGTGTACAACTGTGGTGCTGGGCCATTATCAGAAGCTTGCACATGTGGTTTTCACTTAGCATTGTCATACATGTGCCTCCGCTCTTTAAATGCTACAAAGGCATGTGCACATTTTTATCAAGCAGAAACGTTTTCATATAACTGGAAAAATGAGATCGTTCGCCAGTTGATTTGATTTGTGACCTCTGAGAGCCAGTTGACATTTTCAGCTTCTTCTAGATAGAAATGAGTTTCAGAGAAAGTGCTAAAAATACATGTTGTGGTTAGTTTCTGTTGGAATGTTGTGTAGGTGGTAGTGGCACACGCCTTTAATCCCAGCACTCAGAGGCAGAGGTAGGCAGATCTCTAAGTTCGAGGCCAGCCTGGTCTGCAGAACAAGTTCCAGGACAGCCAGAGCTACATGGAGAAACCCCTGTCTTGAGAAACAGAGAGAGAGAGAGAGAGAGAGAGAGAGAGAGAGAGAGAGAGAGAGAGATATGAAAACTGTTGCTAAGGAATGTTTTTTAAATTTATGAAAGTATTAGAAGAAATAACCTCAATAGATTCAATATCTCCTAGATTCACCCTTTCCATTCCTGTTGTCTGCCTCACACTTTAGGTTCTCATCACCAGTGTTCTCTGTCATCACCCCTGTGTTATTCTCTGAACTCTATTCTTATGCTGGTCTGGGTAGCTTCCATATTGCTACTAATAGTGATCTTTCTTAAAACTCAAATTCTCAGCACTTTCCTTTTCAAGTTACTTTCTTGGTTTCCCACTGAACTGTAGATGAGACATTCCCAGTCTCATCTACTTTTTGTGGTCTTGCCCTTGCCTCTCTACTGTATTGTTTGTGCTCAGCATTGCTAAGTTGCTTTTGTTTCTTTGAAATCTATAGTATTTCACATCTAATTTTTGTACATGCTATTCCTCCTGTCCAGAATGCCCTCCCTTTTAAAAATACAGCATGTGTATTATGTTTTTGTTTCTCCAGGTAGGATTCATCATTCTCTCCTTACCTAGGTTACATCCTGGCCATTTCTTGTTGACTTTATCCCATTCCAATTTTGCTTTTAGGATTTTGCCTGCATCATGAGGTAGTTGCATAGGTGTATGCTTTGCTTTAGAGATAAGATTGTAGTCAGGAACCAACACCATGTGTTCTTCGACAAATGAAATTATTGAAGGAGGGCAGGTGTGAACACTAAAGTTTAAGAAATTCTACTTCAGCTCCATATGGGTTAATTCATCAGTTCATGCACTAAGCTTACTTTTGTTTGTCTTTACCCTATTTGTGCACTAATCAGAGTTAGACCATATCTAAGAATTTTCCACTGTAGAGCTCAGCAACCATAGTTTCAACCAGTCTTGGGTTCAAAATGTTTTCAAGAAATACTGTACCACCACTTGTATATTCATAGAATTGTAAAACTTTGTTTTGGTTGCCTGTACAATATGGTATGACAGCTGTTTACATGGTATCTATATTGTGTAAGTAACCTATGATTGACTTAAAGTATGTGGGAAGATATGAGTAACTATTATATATATAACACCGTTTTATGTAAGGGACTTAAACATGCACAGATGCTGGCATCTGCAAGGATACTGAGGGACAACTGCTTTGTATTTCCATGTTGACTAAAAAGTTGTTTGGAATTTAAAAAAAAAAAGTCGTGGTAAAAGGGAGAAATTCAGTTATTGCAGTGATATTAACTATGCTTTTCTTTTTCTTACTTAAGATATGGAATTTTTGAACGATGTAAAGAGTTAGTAGAAGCAGGATATGATGTCAGACAACCAGACAGAGAAAATGTGTCTCTTCTTCACTGGGCTGCCATTAACAACAGACTAGAGCTTGTAAAGTAAGATGGTGTGTGTGTGGGGGGGGGGGGGGGGGACGAACTGGTCTTTGTGGTTCGAAAACTTATTTTCATTTTGTTTTTTGTATGAGTTGGGCCACCTATAGTCTTCTATTGTAAATGAATACCTGGGATTTTGCCACACATCTGTTACTATAGAGTTAAAGAAGACCAGTCATAAAGGGGACCCATCATAAAGATAACAGCTATTAAATGAAAAAAGATATATTTTGAAAAGAAAGGAATAACATCACAAACATTCTCAAGATAGAAGTTGCATCTAATTCTAGAAGAGGCATTGAAATATTTTGTGTTATAACAGCAGGAGGAGTAGAGAATTAGACTTTGAAAAAAGTTAAATGTGGAATACAGTTAGAAGTGAGTGTGTAATGATTTATATAGTTCATAAAGAAAGCCCTGTTGCCTGCCCATTGTTTGGTATCACAATTTCTACTTTAGTCTCTAAAATGCTAGTGGGTAGTGAATGTATATGTTTCATGTCAGAGGGCCATATGTATAAAATCCTTGAGGCTTAAAAAACTAAATTTACTAGTTTAAAACTACTAACACCTCATAATGACAGACAAACTCATGGTATATTCTCTAGATAATCTTTTAAATAAGGAAATAAACTTCTCTAAACTACAGATGGAAATTGTTTTCATTATATTATAGGTTCACAGTATACAGTACCTCATACCCTATGTTCTCAAAATAAAACATTCATAATTTCTAATTTGTCTAAAATAATTTTAAATTCATTTTTTGCTACTTTAAGCATTCATTCTCACATTGCTACTTCTAATTTTGCACTGCTAAAAATAATATGATCTCACCTTTCTCTTTCCACTTTTGAAGCTATTTAAGAGTGTTATAGTCATTAGGATGTTCAGAGAAGTTACCATGTGTTGGGTTTGTGGATGATAGTGGAATGTTAATTATAGCAGAAATAATTATGTATATACTGTTAAGTGTTTCACTGGAGATTTGTCTGCTGTTGTCCTACTTAGTTTTGGGACTTCTGTAGATTTGGGTCCTTCAGGAGAGTTACTCTAATTTCTGCTTTATAATTTAGTGTTAAGAAGAAGTTGGACTGGGTTGGTAGAATACTTGCCTAGCAGACACGGAGCCCTGGGTTGGATCCCAGTGCCACATAAAAACCCGATGTGATGGTGCACACCTGTAATCCCAGCCCTCAGAAAGTGGAGACAGGAGAATCAGAAGTTAGTTCAGGTCATCTTTAGCCACATAACGAGTTTGACACCATCCTGGGATACATGAGACCTTGTCTTGGTGGGGTAGGAGGTACTTTTCTTTCTCATTATGAATCTTAAGTTTCATGTCTTATTTTCATTGTTTTTAACAGGTTTTATATTTCCAAAGGTGCTGTGATAGATCAGTTGGGTGGTGATTTAAATTCAACTCCTCTTCACTGGGCCATCCGGTAAGGTGTTTTCCAGGCTGAAGTTAGGCTATGAAGCTTGTGGCAGCAGATCATAATCTCAGGTGCAGGCAGGAGAATGGGTTTCTTTTATTTTGTCCCCTCTTTTCAAAATAAAGTATTGCTTTGATGTTTCCAAAAGAGTTGTTTATTGTTTGATCCTGTACTCCAGTATGATTAACAGACTCAAATGTATTGGAATTTCTGTTTTGAAACTGGAATGAACATCTCTTCTATTTGGGTTGTATGAATGAAAGCAGTAGTTCAACTGTAAACTCAATCTCCAGGCTTAGGTACACATTTGGAAACTCAGTGTTGTGTTGTTTCAGATTGATTTCACCAGGCACTAGTGGTATAGGCCTTTAATCAAGCACTCAGAAGGCAGAGGCAGAAGGATCTCTTGAGTTCAAGGCCAGCCTGGACTATAGAATAAGTTCCTGATCAGCCAAGGCTACACTAAGAAACCTGGTCTCAAAACAAACAAACAAACAAAAAAAGAGATTGATTTGCTCACAAAATAAAAGTCAAGTGTATTTAAGATCAAATGGATAAATTCCTTTGAAGTTGATGCAGGATGATCTTGAGTAGGCCAGCTTACCATGGCCCTTATGATATCTAGCTTCCCTGTTTGCTCTGTGATACACTGATCCTATGAAGCTGAGGGAATAAATCTGTCTGCCTAACCCATTCTGGTTGCTGGGGTTGTAACTAAAGTGAACAGTTAGTTGTTACTGCAAAGCACAGCACTGAATCTTTTCTCCACAGGCAAGAGTTTTGAAAAACCTAAGAATTACTCTTCTCCTTCAAGCTATTGATGTTGTTAGCTTACATGAAAGTGAATTATGTTTGGATACACACACACACACACACACACACACACACGTGGTTCTTTATATATATATATATATATATATATATATATATATATATATATATATACATACACATACATATGGCTTTTGATATGGTTTATAAATATATATGGTTCTTAACATTTTCACAATGTGCCTATAGTCTTACTATTGTATTATCATATTTTTAGCTCATGATTATGTTTTAGTTTCTAAAGCAGTGGGGTTTTAAAGTTTCTATTTTTTGGCATTAGTCATTTGCTATTATTGTTTGTACATGCTATTAAGCAGCATAACATTTGATTTAGATTGTGAGGTTATCAAGTTTAGCATTAGTGCCAAGCATGATCATGTAGTTCTGAATGTGGAGTATTTAAGTGAATGACATTTGGGGCTGGATAAATGGCTCAGTGCCTAAGAGCACTTGCTGCTCTTACAGAAGACCAGAGTTCTGTCTTAGAGCCTGCTGTAGAGTGGTTCACAACTGCCTGCAGCTCCAGTTCCAGGGAATCAGACATCCTCCTCTGGCTTCCTCTGGCATGCACACACAAGTATTATGCATACCTACACATAAATAAAAATTACTCCCTTGTTTTTTTTTAAGAGTAGAAGACACTTGTACAACTGCCAGTATTTAAAACATCTTCCTATTAGAAAACATTATTTTGTCCAGCCAGAATCCCTTGTGTCTTAAAGATGTAGTTTCTTCCTAGATACTTTTTTGTTTTTCTGCATGTATTCTACTTCCACAGAATGTAGTACATTTAAATTTTTCTGTTTACAGACAAGGGCATTTGCCTATGGTTATATTATTACTCCAGCATGGTGCAGACCCCACTCTGATTGATGGAGAAGGATTCAGCAGCATTCATCTGGCGGTCCTGTTTCAGCACATGCCTATTATAGCATATCTCATCTCAAAGGGACAGGTATGTTGTGAAATGTGCCTTATGTTCCAGGTAGTGTGATCTGAAAATATTGGGAAGATTATTTGCCCTAGTCCACCCTGAGTTTTAAACTGGAAGTTAATGGATATACAGATACTTAGAATTAACCTTAATAAGCCAACTTAGCTATTCAGCACTGTTTTTTGTCTGTTTGTTTTGCTTCATTAGAAGGAGGAAGACAGGTTATTTTAGCTCAGCATCATTTAATGTTTCTGAAACTTGTAAGCCTGTAATAGTTTTTCTGACGAGACCAGTAATTTTCATGGTTTTTCAGAAACATGACCTCAAAGCCTGTACCTTTCTTCTGCTCGAGTGTAGAAATGGTAGTCAGATCACTATGAACCTATCATTTACCTTCATTATTTGGGCTCAAATGGAAGGCCAATTTGAATGTGTGCATCTTATTTACTGTTCTCTGCGTAATTCCATGAAAATGACGTCCTTCAGAGCACATATTAAATCGTAAGCCATCAGCAGTGGGAGCTTTGCTGTTAGCTGTGCTTGCTAGAGTGTGCTCTCTGACCCCAAGGTATTTATGTGTTAGCAGTCTTGTCTGACATGGGGTGGAAACGTGTTTGCACAAACGCCATTAGATTGGTTAGTCTCCCTCTATAAGCACTTTCTCTTAGACAGCCCAGTGAAGTGGCATACTTATAACCTCCTGGCTTTGTTTAGGAAAGATGTATGAGGAGGGAGAGCTCTGAGCTTCTTCCCAAGTTCTGTTTCTCTGGGGACCTTAAGAACCCTTAGTGCTTTAAACTCCTGGACTTGATGGAAGCCACTGTTGTACCTCGTGCCTGACCCTGTTTTGTGAAAGGACTATATCTTTATCTGGATACGATTTCCTTTTTCCTTCTCTTCCAGAAATATAGAAGAGTTTTGAATTTTTCTTATTTAACTGTTTGAAGCAAGTGCAAAAAAAAAAAAGATTGGATGAATGTTAGCATTAATCCATGTGTCAAGTTTTAAATCAGATGACTTCAAGATCTCTGTGCCATTTTCGATGGTGATTGTCCTTTCGCATCGTACATTTAGATTCTCCCTGTAAAGTATTTTGTAGCAGTCTATGGATTTTTACCCTGTAAAAGCAAAGCACTTTTTTAAAAAACCTAAATGATATTTGAACCATTTTGTGCACCAATGAGTGGGCTGAATGTGTTAAAGAAGTATTTATTTACTAAGAAATGCAACTTTTTATACTATGTTCATGGTTTTGCTAATTGATTCCTTTTTACTAGAGTGTGAATATGACAGATGTCAATGGCCAGACGCCGCTCATGCTATCAGCTTACAAAGTAATTGGGTGAGTGTTACTGGATCCCTTCTGCTTCTTGGCTCCTATGAGTTTTCTGTAAATATAATCTCCAGTGTTGTGGTCTGTGAGATGCTAGTACATGCTGCAGATTTTACACATGGGCATGAGTAGCTATACTTTGAAGACACCATTTCTCTTGGTAGCTTTGTTGAAAAGTTTTAAAGTTTACAGAGTTGATATTCCTTAGCATATGCTTACTAATTGACTGATTTCTTCTTTTGTACCTGAAAAAATGACAAATTTAAGTGTTCTCTATGATAAACCCATTTTTCTGACAGCAGTGAATTTGAGGTTCTCTGCTATTGCTAACTGCTGTGAAGACATTTATAGAACTGGTGTGTGATGAGTCTATTACAGGATGTGCTCAGATATATATTCATCAACACATGTACTTAACTCCCACTATGTGATCCAGCTACCATTATTCTTTGTACACACATGCATATTACAGTTTTCTCTTTATCAGTGTGTTTCCAACATTGTACTGAATCCCTAGGTCTATACCTCCTTGATACACCCCTTGCTGGAGCTAGGTTTGTTGTAGAAACATTTTTCTGGTTTTCTTTTTGTGTAGTGATGAGGCTACAGGCAGAATTTTGCTAGAAATTTTGTTAGAGCTTAATAGAGTAATAAGTCAGATCTTGTTCTTATTGGGTAGCTCTCTTGAAGGAAGGGAAAGTATTGATGGTAAAAAAAGAAAAATATTTCATTGAATTATTTCCTACATTATCACTTTCTTTTTTGTTTGTATGTTTTGAGATGGGTTTCTCTGTGTAGCCCTAGCTGTCTTAGAACTCACTCTGTAGACCAGGCTGGCCTTGAACTCAGAGATCTACCTGCCTCTGCCTCTGCCTCTGCCTCTGCCTCTTCCTCCCAAGCGCTGGGCGTAAAGGCATGCACCACCATTGTCCAGATTAGCTTAGCACTTTCTAAATGTACTAATATTTTAGGAAATATAAGTTGAGCATCCCTAATCTCAGAATCCTAAGTCTTAAATGTTTAAAATCCGATTTTTTAAAGACAACATAATGTCTGTATAAATTGAGCATTACCAATCTTAAAATTTTAAATCCCAAATGTTCAACATATGAATTTTTTTAGACAACATAATGTATTAAATAGAGAATTCCACACCATACATAATGCAAAGAATCATTGAAAATGCAACTTCAGACTTTATATGTGATGTATATGAAGCAAACAAATTTCAATTTAGATTTGCTGCTTATCCTTAAGGACTAGCAGATATCCTAAAAACATCCACTCCATTCCAAAAGAAAACACAAAATACTTCTGGTCTCAAGTATTTTGGGAAGGGAATATCCAGCCTGTATTAACACCTGTTTTACCTAGTAGTCAGTAGAAAGAGAAGGAAAAGGTAGCTTTTAATTTATCTGCTTAAGTAAGACATACAAGTAGTGTTTAATTGTACACCATTTAATATTAGCCAATTAACAGGTTAAATTGACAGTTTTTAAAAGTATTAATCACTAAATAGAACAAGAACGTGAAGAGAACTTTCCTTATCCCCTATATTGCTGTCTAAATTACCTCATTGATAATAGTAGGCTGCCAATGAAGAGCTGTCTTTCATGTTTGTTTGATCTTCCCTGCTAGTAACTAGAATAGAACCAGTCATTTGCTTTTACTGTTTGCACATACTACAGCAGCATAACGTTTAATTTAGATTGTGAGGTTATCAAGTTTAGCATTAGTGCCAAGCATGATCATGTAGTTCTGAATGTGGAGTATTTAAGTGAATGACATTTGGGGCTGGGGAAATGGCTCAGTGCCTAAGAGCACTTGCTGCTCTTACAGAAGACCAGAGTTCTGTCTTAGAGCCTGCTGTAGAGTGATTCACAGTTGCCTGCAGCTCCAGTTCCAGGGAATCAGACATCCTCCTCTGGCTTCCTCTGGCATGCACACACAAGTATTATGCATACCTATACATAAATAAAAATAACTCCCTTTTGTCAGGAGTAGAAGACACTTGTATAGTAACCGCCAGTATTCTCGTTCTTCAGAATGTTTACTTGTGAAGTGATAAACAGCTTAAAATTGCTCTGTTGGCATTTTCCCCTCACATCTTCATTCCTACTGATTTCTTGTGGTATTTTTACTGTTTTGAGACAGGCCAGAACCAACTGGATTTCTTTTAAAGTTTAATCCCTCTCTCAGTGCTGTTGATAAAACACATCAGAACACTCCACTTCACTGGGCAGTTGCAGCAGGAAATGTCAGTGCAGTTGATAAGCTCTTGGAAGCTGGTTCTAGCCTGGACATCCGAAATGCTAAGGTATGGTCTGGTATTCTCTTCCCTAGGTCATTATGTCTTCAGTTAAAGATTAAAGATGAATATTTAATGACTGTTCATTTGGGTTTTGGTGCCACAAGATAAATATTAACAATAGCTACTTGTAGAATAAATGTGTTAAGTGTTTTAATACCTGTACTATATCAAAAAATATAATTTTTTTTTTAAGGGAGAAACACCTCTTGATATGGCTGTACAAAATAAAAACCAGCTCATTGTTCACATGCTAAAAACAGAAGCCAAGATGAGAGCCAACAAAAAGTTTAGGCTTTGGAGATGGCTACAGAAATGCGAGGTATTCTATGTGATAGAAGTTTTTGTTAGTTTTGTTTTTAGGGCAGCAGAAGAGACTAGAGATTAAACTTGGATTGTGTTGCAGTGGATCTGCTATGTACTCATCTTTCCCGTGTGTCCCACAGCCCAAAGAAAGAAGTGTGGCGCTTCACTGGTTGTCTAACAGTAATTCTCAGGTAGATGGTGCCAAACTGTGTGTTACATGGTAGATGTTTGCTAAGTACTTAAGGATTAAATTGAAATGTAAAATGGGTTTGATTCTCAAGAGTGGCACCTCCTTGACCCCAGCTCAGTGTCTAGTAGACATTTGCAATGAGAGGTAGGAGAATGGGCCTACTGCTCCTGTGCACCTGTGACTAAGCCTCCTGATCTCTTTTCCTACCTATCATGGTGTGTGCTGTCAGCCATACCCTGTGTCCATGCTGATGTGCGTCTGGCTGGTCCTGCTCCAGTTGGTCCTGCTCCAGTTGGTCCTGCTCCAGCTGGTCCTGGAGCCTGATCTCATCACTTCACTGATGCCACATTAGTCAGCGTTGTTAGTCTTCATGTAGATTTATTTTCCTATGGAAAATAACATTTTTTTTAACTTAGCAATTCCTGTAGTGTTTGGAACTTAAAGTGAGCTAAACAGTAAAAAATGGTTTAGAAACTTCAGCTTTCTCTCATAAATGGCTAAGAAAACTAAGCCATAGTTGTGAATGTAATTTACGTTGATAAAAATGGGTATTGGGTTGATTAATGTTTTTGTTCTCAAATATGATAGTGTCTTTTCCTTTAATATTAGTAATTATACTTCCAGGATAATTCCTATGAGCAGATGCAAGATTTTTACATAGAGCATCACTGTGAGTGCTATGCTTAGTTTTCAGTTGGGGTGAAGAAAGGAGATGTTATTCCCCAACTTCTAAGGAAGTTCATCCCCTAAATGGCATTTACCTCTTGACAGCCCCCACATTTCTTTCTTCAGCATAGACCATCTGGATCACTAAACTAAATCACCTGTTTGGCTCATCCAGTCAGAGTCAATAGACACTGCAATGTAGCACACACATCAGGAAGTGTCCAGGAGGCATCTGCAGTATAGGACAACAGAACTACAGTTCTCTCTTCTCCCAACTTCATTCATCTCAGCTTCTCAGGAGGTGGCCCTCCAGCTCTCTGCTCAGTCTGTCAGACTCCGTACTCACATTGGTGTGGTTCTGTTTGGTCCTGCCTTTCATTTATGTCCTTGAAAATGTAAATCAGATTCACCTCAGATTCCTAGGTATCTCCCCGTTCTTCTGTAGTAAAAGCTAAATCCTGACAGTCACTTGCTGTCTTAGTTAGAGTTTCTGCTGCTATAATAAAATACCATAACAAAAAGCAACTTGGGGTGGGGAAGTTTATTTGCCTAAGTTACACTTCACAGTCCTTCATCAAAAGAAGTCCGCTCAGGGACTCGTGGTGGGAAACTGGAGGTAGGAACTGATGCAGAGGTATGTAGGAGTGCCACTTATTTCCCTTGTTAACTCTCACTTGCTCAGCCTGCTTTCTTATGGCATACAGGACCACCTGCCCAGATCTGACACTACCCACAGTGGGCTGGGCCCTCCTATATCAATCATCAATTCTTAAATTCCCCACAGGCTTGCCCACATGCCAATCTAATGAGGGCATTTTCTTAATTTAGGTTCCCTCTTCCCAAATAACCTAGCTTGTATCAAGTAACCTAGAACTACCTAGCACACCTGCTGAAAGCTTCATGCATCCCAGCTATTTATGTACTGTAACATTTCTGTTTATCTTTCCAGCTGGAATTTCAGCTTCATGAAAGAAAGCTCTTCAGTTACTTGTCTTCCATGCATAGAATAGCCTTGCACACAGAATTCCCCCAATGAATAATGTAGCTCATATAGAAGACTGTTATGTTTGAGATTTACAGTTGTGATGTCCACACTTAATAATTACTCTATTCTGAAATTATTTTGTGATTAATGATTAATTATATTATATAGATTCTACACTTATTTTATGTCAGAAAGTTAG
Source organism: Onychomys torridus (assembly GCF_903995425.1). Taxonomy (NCBI): domain Eukaryota; kingdom Metazoa; phylum Chordata; class Mammalia; order Rodentia; family Cricetidae; genus Onychomys; species Onychomys torridus. Next base: position 33,421,302 of record NC_050443.1, read on the forward strand.
AATTGGAAACATTTGAAGACTTGATGCCATTTGAAATTATCTACTCTCAAAATGGCTTGCAGGAGTTAAAATGGAAGAAAATAAGGCAAAGTGCATTTTTCATCTTTGCTATTTCAAAAGCCTGGCTTGTTTTCTAGAGACTTCTACTCAAGGCACTGAGATGCTCAAATGTAGAGCCCAGAACCACTACCAATGGCCTGCTGGCTCAGTGTTTCATTCCTTTAACTTTGTCAGAGTAAGCTGAATCATTACATTCTGAAGAAATATTTTAGTCTTTGACCCTCTGAGTACCAAGACTTCCTCCTTTCTTTCCTGCTTCTCTGAAACTCTTTCCCAAGTGTTCAGCATGGCTTTCTGATCAGTCTTTCTTAGTTCCTTTGGGGGAATTAGCTTTGTTCTTAACCTTGAATGTTTGTGTTGGCAAAGATTCTTCACCTTTCTGCCATCACAGTCTTAGGGAAGTTGCTCATTTACAGCTTTCCCACCTATGTGCAGATAAATCTCAAGACTTCCAAATGATAGATCTATACAAAATGCTTCCCGGATCTCCCCTGGGTATCCATAGCCATTCACAATTTCACATGCTCCAAATCAAGCTCATCCCTTTCAGAACTGTTTCTTTGGCATTCTTAGCCAGGGGTCATACCAGATTGGACTCAAGGTGCAGTTGAGTTTAGTCTTGTGTTGATTTTTGTAGTCCCTTTAAGTTTCTTTATTTTTGGTGATGTAGGGTACTAACTAAAAGAAATAATTTTTGAAAATTTTAACTTTTATTATCACTTTTCTTTTTAAAATGCCATTTTTAAGGAAAAGCAAAAGCAAAATATCATAAGGTAAAATGTATAAGATTGTCTCTAAGGTGTATAAATCAATCATATTTTGAATTTGACAGCAATTTGAAGAAAATCTGCTAGTTAGGTTAAATTAGGAAGTAGTTCTTGTACTGAACTAATTACCATTAGGAGGTGTAATCCACGAAGTTCTAAAACTCTGTAATCTCTCAATAGCTCTTCCTGATGCTGATACTCTCTGTGATCACAGTGTGGGCTGTTGGATACATCCTGGACTTCAATTCAGATTCTTGGCTTTTAAAAGGATGTCTTCTAGTAGCATTGTTTTTTCTGACATCTTTGTTTCCAAGGTATGTATATTAGTGTTTGCAAGGCTGGTTATTGCATTTTCAATGTAACTGCCTATATTTCTGTTCTAAATCAGGTGGAATCTCAGATTGATGTTGAGCTATAACATGTGACAACATCCTCAGGATGGTAGGAAGGAAGGGGTTTGTTTGGTGGCAAAGCTTGGCCTGAAAGCAGTTGGTGGAAAATAAATATTGTGGGTCACACATTATATCATTCAGTTTGACAATGATAGAGAAAATTCTGTAACCATTTTGTATCTTGAAACATTTTACCCATTTGTCACATTTTTTCTCTTTAAAAATTCCTAAATTCATTTTATACTAATTATTTTTCTGCTTGATGGTTTTTACTTGAAACAACCTGAATATAATAGAAGAATCAATGAAACTGTAAACACAATGTACTTCTCTTTAAAAATAACACACACAGAAATATGCATGATTATACTGATGAGTCAATCATATTGCCTGGATCGAGGCTTAGCCTTAACACACACATATAACACACACATACCAGTCTGATCCCAAACAAGTTGCTCTTCCTCTCTGTGCCTCAGTTTCTTTATCTGTAAGTGAGGATAATTGTGATTATGGCTACATCATTGCTAATTCATGTAAATGCTTAGAACAGTGTCTAGTACACAATCTGTACTTGTAATCAATTATGTCACAACTCATTCTCTCACCCGCTTCCCCACCTTAATGACAAGGTGTCTGTTCCTCACAGGAATGTGGGTGTCGCCCATGAGTTCCTTGCATCCTTGATTCTTCCATTGCCCTTTATAAATACTTACAGCCGGGTGGCAGTGGCTCACACCTTTAATCCCAGCAATCAGGAGGCAGAACCAGGTGGATCCAGGGCCAGCCTGGTCTACAGAGCGAGATCCAGGACAGGCACCACAACTACACAGAGAAACCTTGTCTTGAAAAACAAAAAACATACAAACGAATAAGTACTTCCAGCTAAGCCTTCTAGCTGGTCTCCTGCCTTCAGCCCTCTAGTGTACCTCCACATAATAGTCAAGGCAGATCCATTTCTGCCTGGTTTTCTTGTTTAAATATTTTAAAGCTTCTTGTTATGCTGCTCAGGAAAACAAAAACAAAAACAGATTTGCTTCCCGCTGCCTTCATACCTTCTCCATCCCCATACTGCAGTCTACCTTCTTTCTTCTTCTGGAACACAAGCTTGTGCCCTGAGCCTTGCTGGTGGCCTGGCCTCAAGTGTTTTGACACTGGATCATGTTGTAACTGAAAAAGACACTCAGACCTGGTTCAGACACCACTCTTTTTGAGGCCATCCTGATGTAGGTCTGCTGCGTCACCCATTTTAATCTCTTCCTAGTTCCTTCCTGTAATGTGAAGCCCATAAAAGTAGAAAATGTTCAGTCTGCTGCTGAACATTTTCATTCACTGAATGAGACAAACTGTAAAGATAATGATCCATAGGAAGGATCTGGAAGACAGTGCAGCCTGCTGGCTAAGGTTGTAAGTGTGCCTATCCCAGAGTCCTTTAACTGCCTGCACTTTTTAGAATAAACATACACTACTTTTTGACATAAGAAAAGCAGTATTAGAGGAATCTTTACTTAGCCACCCAAAGACCAGAATAGTTAGGTGGAAACAATTAGAATTTAAATGTGAAATAAAACTTCAAATTTCGGAAAAATAGTAAAATACCTAAAATTGATTCAGAAAAACATCACTTAAAAATTCTAATTTTCCACTGGATATTTAAATATATTTTAAGCCAAACTAGCAGGAATCAGTCCTGTATTTTTTTTAAGAAGCTTCAAGGGCTTACCTAGCAATTTGTACTCACCCACAATAGGAACATTTTGTTTAGTTATTTGAGTGTTTTTATTAAAATTAAAATTATTTTAAAAATAATTGTATGAATAGCTTTGGTTTGATAACTGCATGAGATTTTCATTCGCTATGATGGGCATGTGAATACATTTCAGAAAATAGTCAAATGCATGTGATAGGTTGGTCCACTGCCTTATTTTTCTCATATTCCTCTAGAGTTTCAATTTTACAGAAGTAAGCAGCTGCACCCGTATTAACTTTTTGAACAAAGTAAGCAATAACATCAAGCTGCCTGCTGTAGGACTGAGATTGTTAGTGCTACTACAATGGTGACCACTGCCATTTTAGCTGTTGTGTATTTTCATATTGTGACTGCTCCCCAAGTTAGCTCATGCTTAAGGTTTTGCACACCTTTTATTTCATAAACATAGAGTTTGACAAAAGCTTGCTTACACATGAAGGTGAATTTCCAACTATTTACATTTTTGTATTTTGGTATATTTCAAAATTACATGAAAAACTACAATATGATATGTTACAATAGAAATACAGAATATTGCCAGGCAGTGGTGGCACACGCCTTTAATCTGGGGAGGCAGAGGCAAGCAGATCTCTGTGAGTTCAAGGCCAGCCTGGTCTACAGAGTGAGATCCAGGACAGGCACCAAAACTACACAGGGAAACCCTGTCTCGGAAAAAAAAAAAAAAAAACAACAACAACAACCCAGAATATTCACTGAAAATATATTGTTTTGAATGAAAAATTATGAGTAGCTGAGAAGAACTGACTGTTTTCTGAAATGTATTCACATGCCAATCATAGCGAATGAAAACCTCATGCAGTTATCAAACCAAAGCTATTCATACAATTATTTTTTAAATAATTTTAATTTTAATAAAAACACTCAAATAACTAAACAAAATGTTCCTGTTGTGGGTGAGTACAAATTGCTAGGTAAGCCCTTGCTGCTTCTTAAAAAAAAATATACTGACTGACTCCTGCTAGTTTGGCTTACTGAGAAGAGCTGGAATGTGTGCTTTTAGAAAGTTATTGTAATGTGAAAGATTAAACACATACAAATGGGAAAAGCTGCTGCTGCTGCTATGACTTATCATTGTTATTGGGGAATTAGAACTGAATTGACATGAAATCATACCAATACCTTACTGCACTAACACTATATGCTTACTTTTCTTTTTTTCCAGGTTTTTGGTTGGCTATAAGAACCTTGTGTACTTACCAACAGTCTTTCTGCTAAGTTCCGTTTTTTGGATATTTATGACTTGGTTCATTTTGTTCTTTCCTGATATCCTTTAAGCTTAAATGAAACACATACATTGTTTTACTTTCAAAAGTCATTAATGCTATTGTTAGCAACTTAGATATCGAAAAAAAAATCTAGGTGATGCAACTTGTATTTGCACTCACATATTAATTCTGGCTGAGCTTAATGTTGAATATACTTAATTCTGTTAAATCTACTTGGTACTATGCAGCCATTAGTCTCTATTAGCCTTCCTTCCAGGAATTATAGTATGATGCATGTTGCTTTACTTGGGCCCATAGAAATACATTGGTGTTTTGAGATACTTCAAGGTCAGATGGTTCTTTTAACTTGATCAGCAGTTACAATTGATGAATAAGTCTTCTGAGTACCCAAATTGGCTATGGGGGAGAGATTTGAGGAAATATGGCTTTCTCAGTAATGCTAAGCAATTCAAAGCTAATGGCTCAGGCAGGGATTCTTCAGCAACATTAAATGTGCTTTGAGTAGATGTGAAGCAGATTTCTAAAAAGTAATCCTAATGTGTGCTTTACCACATTTTGTCCTTGGTCCTCTTAACAATTTAAGTAATGGCCCACTGATTTCTTATATGGCCTACTCGTGTGGTTTCAAATGGAAAATACATCTTATATCATGTTTATTACACGAAGACAGGGACCCAGGTCTAAATCCAGTAGATGGTCCTCTGGTCCTCTTGAGGATGGCCAGATTCAGTCAACTAGAAGTTGAAGAGGGATTGCTCTTTGCATTATATCCATTTGTAACACCGAACACATGTCCAGGCTTCCATCTCTTTCCAGACTTCCTTCTTTCCTTCCTGTGAAACCGTTTTAACACTGCTTGTGTGCCAGGGAAGGAGGAGGTATGGTGGGAAGAAGTGCATTTTAGCTTTTTGCCTTACTTTCTGTGTCTGTCTCTTGTAATATTTCTGAAGGAGAGAAGGGGGTGCTTATTAAAGAAATGTAAAAGAGAAAGTTAAGAATCTTTCCCACAGGATTAAATGGGATGGGCATATGAGTTTTCAGAGTGCATACGTCTACAGCCATTGTGCCATGTTTTTGCTTGAATACTGTTTTATTATTTCTAAGCATTATTTCTAATATGTTTTTTTTTCTTTTAAACTAAGTGAAAGGCATAAATACCATAGATACCACTAGGCTTTTAAAAAAAATTACCTCTCACCTTTGTCTTGTAATTACTGATTTGATGAGGGTTTTAATTAATACTAGATTTCTTATCACCACTTAAGGTCAGCATAGTTTCTATCACATCACTCACAGATGACCCAGTATTCGTATACGCTAGGACAGTGGACATTATACTGAAAAGGAATGATTCATACTTTTGTGTCAGTGAACAGTTTTTGAAATTGTGGGTTTTGATGATTTTTTTTAAATATAAGCAATTTCAGTTATTCCAAATTTTGCACATCAGATTATTTTGGTTTTGCAGAATCAAAAATTTAATAAGACATATAAACCTCATCTGCAGAAATTAATTCTCACTTGACTGTAACTAAGAACTGCTTGATACTTGTGACAGTATATTATGTTAGGAGAATTGATTTTCATATTAGATAGAATCTTAAGGTGTCAGGATGAACACAGTGGAATATATCACTCACATGCTGAGGCATTGATTTGAACATGCTGCTGTGAAGGCATGTGAGCCAGTAGGTGGCATACCTCACCCAAAGTTAGTGTTTTCCACGATGAATGTTACATGCTGCTGGAACTGCCCCATGGATTTGCTGCTGGTTTGCCTTGTTAAGACTTCACTCAAATAATTAGACTGTCTTGCTCAGGCTGCCAGTTAGGATTGACCAGGGGTTTCTATCCCACAGCCCATGATTATTATGGGAAGAGGGTCAAGAGCGTTGTGGAAAGCATATTGTCTTTCTTAGCAGGCATCATATTTCTGAAGTTCAGGACCTTTTTCTTATTTTGTTTGTTTCAGATGAGGTCTCATTTTGTAGTCCTAGCAGCCCTGGATCTTGCTGTGTTGATGAGACCAGCCTCAAAACTCACTGAGATACATCTGCTCACCCAGTGTAAAAGCTGGCTTTCCTCCCTGACAGGGATTTGAACCCCAGTCTTCCACAAGATAGGCAGGGATACTCACCACTATACTAACAAAGGTGACCTTTTCTTTTTGTTTCTATGGACCATTGGGCAAGTTACTTGACTTCACCAAGTCTGTTTTTCTGTCTGTAGGGGACGACAGTACCAAGCTCTCGGGGTGACTGCAAGGATTACTATGCTATGATGTCTAAAGGGCTGAACATAGTCCCCATTACATAATTGGTATTTATAAATAATACTCAGTGACCTTTTTCTTTAGGTCTCTTTTTTGTGTTCAGTAAGTAATATATTTGGACTTTTATGAGAAGGACTGGATGAAAGGAAAGAGAACCTTAATAATGAATCAAGCTACAATTAAGACTTGATAAAGAAATGATGAACCACTGAATGCTTTCTTTATGATACTGGCTGTACTTAAGTTTAAGAGCTGGATACATGTAAAGCCCTCTTGATTTCAAAGTCAGCTGTTAATATGACTTAGTTTTTAGATCAAGCAGCAGAGAATCGAGAGCTTGCTGTACTGATACATGCCTGTGATTCCAGCGCTTGGGTGATGATATAGGAGAATGGAAAGCTTGAGGCAAGCCTGGGCTACACAATGAGTACAGGTCCAGCACAAACTCCTGGGTTTGATCCTTAGCACCAGACAGTGAGGAAAAGAAGAAGAAAGGAGGGAAGAGAGACTTGGGAGACTTGAATGATGGTCCAGTGTGGCTAGTGACTGAGCTGTCAAGAAAGCTGTTCCACTCTGATGCAGTAGTACAAGGACTTGAGTGTTCAGGCAGAGGACAACAGCTGTCCTCTGAAATGGTCAGTATGTACCCAAAGTGCGTTACCCTCTTGAATTCTATTCTTTTGGAGAAAATGGTAAATAACACAAGCAAATGGTAAATAACACAGTAAACTGGTATGTAAGGAACAGTATTGCTGCTATCCTGGGAAGCATCACTACTTCCCAGTTTCAGATGCTGGGAGATGGTCATTTGGAATGCCGTTGTCACTCTAGAGCCAATCCAAAGGAGAGCAGTAATGTAGAATACAGAACCCAAGGGATGAAACCAGGTGGTCATGTTCTTGGACAGCAGGTATTAGCCCTACATCTTCAGTAGAGTCACCAGCTTACAAGGGAAGCCAACACATCTACAGATACCTGTATTCTAAACTCTAAATGCCATAAAGAGCATTCCTGGGTTCGGGAAAAGGTGAAGTCTTTCGACAAATCTGAAAAGACAGCAAAAGAGAGAACCAAGTTGAGTCTTGAAGGTAGTTAGAACTTGAGCATCTTAAACGTGTACCTTTGGAAGTAAACAGTGGAGAGTGTTTGTTCTCACCACAGAAGCAAGGAATCTGTTTGCCTTTCATGTGAGGGGTTAAAGTGTAGTTGCCTTTATTTGGGAGAGGGAATCCAGTGATGCTTCTAGGATTTGTCTTAAAGTTAGAGTGGAAACACCAGGTTCAGTCAGCTTACTCTACAGGATACCCTGTGACTGAACCAAATGAATTTTGAGACTATAACATGTTATCAGGACTTAGTGGAGAAAAACTGCATCTAATTTTTAACAAAAAGCTGTCTTTTGTGTATCATTTAGAAGTGTTGCTCTTCATTCAATGTAAGCTTTGTTAATATTCTGATTCGTACAACTTATCTGGCCTCTACCTCCTTCTTAAAACTAGCCCCACTTATATATTAACTGTGATAAACCAAATGTCTTGGTTAGGGCCTCTTGCTGTGATAAACACCATGACCAAAAGCAACTTGGAGAAGCAAGGGCTTATTTCAGCTTTTAGCTTGTTGTCTTTCCTGTAGGGAAGTCAGGACAGGAACCTGGGGTCAGGAACTGCTCCAGAGGCCATGGAGGGATCTGTTTATTGTCTTGCACAACCTACTTTCTTATAGCACCAGCACCACCTGCCTCTGGGTAACACCATAGAGGGCAAGGCCCTCCTACGTCAATCATCAGTCTCAATTGAGGTTCTCTCTTTCTAAATTGTCTCAAGTTAAATGAGTTAGCACAGTCAGCTGGCAGGATTTGTTGCGCCTGTCTGAACCAGGTGTGTTTGTGCTAGTCTCTGGGTTAGGTCAGTGTTTCTCAAACTTCACTATGGGATGAAGCCTGTGGTGAGCTCCTTAAATCCAGTCTAGTGCTACTTGTGTGGCCTGGTCAGGAGTTGACCTTAGCTGCCTGTCTGCCTTCTGTCCCTCCCTTCCTGTCCATCCTTTTTCTCTTCCCTCTTTTGCTCCCTCCCTCCCCACTTTCTTTCCATTTAGTTTCATTTTTGTTTGATCTTTGAGATAGTGTCTTACTAAGTAGCTCAAGCTAACCTAGAACTCCCTTTGTAGCCTAGATTGGCCTCAACTTAAAAAACCCCTGCCTCAGACCTCCATGTGTTGGCATCTAGCTCAAAGTTCAGTTGTTCCACTAAGTAAGTATTGCTGGTCGGTGGACCATACTTGAATAGTAAGAGTTGGGCATCTGTTTTATGGCTTCCTTTTCTGTTCTGAAGTTAACATAAGGTAGCTTGATAACACCTTGTAAGGCAATAGTTACTATGTCAAGTCAATAATATTTACATTGGACACAGTCAGGCTTACTGCTGTCTCGTTGACTTATTACTGCATACTACTTTCTTCTCTGTAGCAAAATGGTACTTTGTATTTCTAAGAAGTACCACTTTAAAAACATTTTAAAGTGGAGAGTTTTTAGTCCTTGTAATCTTTTTCAGCATAAACTTACTCATATTTTCAATAGTGTGTAATTTGAACTCATTTTGCAAGGAGGGCAATTTTTAATTCAGAACAGTTAAAAGGACAGGTTACTAAACTCTCCAGTAGGAAACTCATATAGGCAGTTATGTACTTTATAGGAAAGTACATTGAAATCACTGACCCAAGTCTTGTGTTTCTTTGAGTGGTCTTGTGAAAGTGATCAGAAAATATTTTTCTGATGATCTGAAGAAAGCCACAGTTACACCTTGAGAAGTTATATTTGGGAGGCTTAGATGTTTTCCAGTCTCCAGAATGATTGCAGCTTTTAGTATTCAAAATGAGCCTCAATAATGAAGACTCAGGGGTTCTGACTACCTAAGAGCAAGCTTCCATAGGATTAAAACATGGAACAGGGTTAGTTCAGGTGGGTGGTATGTGTACATAGGAAGTTGAGGGTAGATTGCAGGAAGGAGAGGTTCAGAGGGACAATGATAACACTTGATACATCATACATTGATGCTTTTCTCAGTGGAGGTCTAATATGTTCCTTAACCTAACTTTAACATGTAGCAGGCAGCCCTTTCTATTTTGCTTTCATTTTCAGCATCATAGCCTTTCTCTATTTTTTCTACAAGACTTGGGCAACTGATCCAGGCTTCACTAAGGCTTCTGAGGAAGAAAGGAAAGTGGTGAGTCTTTTTGTTCTGTCTTTTTCTGAGAGTCACAGCCATGTTGGCCTTTGATATGGCTGCATCTATAGTACCTGGCCCTTAATAGATACAGTGTAAATGTGAGCTGATTAATCATCAAAATGGGATTCCTACATGGTTACATTTAAGTTTTTAGAAACATCCTTTGTCTCAAAAAGTGATACACTACCAGACTTTTTCAGAACTGATTTTTGTTCTTAGATCTCCCACTTCATTACAATTTTAGATTAGTGTCTTTTGTCTAGAGTGCCTGCCTCCGTGAAGTTGAGTTTAGTGGGTTCCTCCTCCCTAATAGCTGAGGAGATAGCCCCTTTCCTTCCTCAAGTGTCAAGTTTCCAGAGACATGGCCTCTTTGCAGTTGCTTCTGGAGTTTAGAAGTAAGGGAAATCATTGCCTTCTACTACTTAAGGCTTGTCCTGAAAGACCCAGGCCTTGTGCTTGTAGCCATATGTTTGGGTGCTTATCCATGAATTTTGGTTTTGTGATGAGTGGTGGGTGTGTGGGTGTGTGTTTCTTTGTTCTAGCAGGCTGTAACAGGGAGGTGCATGCCATTTGATAAAAGGTGGTAGGGGTGTGGGAGTATAATTTTTATACAGTCAGATTTCTTGGCTGCTGCCTGAAAGAACACCTTGAAAAGTCACATTATTTCAAGAACAGAACAGTTGGGTGAGACATATTCCACATTGCTGTTCTGACTACTTCTGAAGCTGGAAGTGGAGTGAAAGCTATGGGAATGCACATAGCCATGCATAACGCTATCCAGTCAAGTGCATCTGAGGTCAGATTTTTGTCTTTCAGAATATTGTCACCCTTGCAGAGACTGGCTGTCTGGACTTCAGGACATTTTGCACATCGTGTCTTGTGAGTCTCTTCTGTTAATACTTTATTTTCTATAGTTCTTAGTAGCATTGCTTATGTAAGCACTTGTCAGATCTTCACTGCATGTGTATGTACCTTTTTTTTTTTTTTTTTTTTTTTGCCCTGGTTCTAATTTTGTGTTACTGTCAGACCAGTTTTCCACTGTGAGTATATGAAAGAATATTTATAATCTCATGAAGCTCCCTGCGGTTAAGCTCTTTGTAAATTATCCGTAATGCTTTTATTTGCTTTTCCTGTCGTGAAGTATATGTTAGAATTCACTGTAAGTCAGAGGCACCTTATCATCTCAAAACTACAAACAGGAACCTCCTGTTTTGCAGTTGAGTTGAGACTTAGAAGAAGAAAGTAAGTGATTAGAAGAGCCTGAAATGGAACCAAGATTTCCATTTTCTTACTCCAGTGTTCAGTGTGTCACTGCCTGAGTTTTACTTAACCAGTGTGAGCAGGGTCTGCATTCAGATCTCTCCTAGTGAAGGCTTATTCCTTTCATGTGCAAATGTAAATATTAGTCCAGCCTTTCAGAGCTTCTGTGTGAGTGAGTCACCTTGTTAGGATTATTGTACCAGTCTTCTATGACATAAGATTCAAGTTTTGCTTATGATCTGTTACCAAAGACCGTTTTTGCTTAGGCCTCTCTTAATTGCCCTCAGATAAGGAAGCCTTTAAGGTCACTCCATTGCCATGTATGCAACTGTTGTGTGGCTCGGTTTGATCAGCACTGCTTCTGGACTGGACGCTGCGTAGGTGAGAGAGTGAACTTTTTACTTAGCTCTGTGGTGAAGTTAAGTATGTTTAGTTATGACTCTGACCAAAGTGGAAAGCCATCCAAGGACTCCATTTTGTGGCTCCTCTTGAAGAATCTTTACAGTTAAGACTTGGGAAAATTATTAACTGATTGTCAATGACAGCTATTGTAATTTGTGTAGTATCTTAGAGTTTATGAAACACTTTCTTCTATGATGTCTGATTTGACCATCAGAGCATACCTAGGAGGTTGTTACTGTTTACATTTCAGAGCAAAGCGTGTAAATAACTGAGATCATTTTGTAGTATTCGTTTTCCACTCCAAATGTCACACTCGTATCTTATGTTGTAACTTACCTTTCTTACTTACCTTCTCATGTGCCTCTTTTCGTGCTCAGGTAGGATACAGAACCATAGTTAACAGAAGGAGCTATGAGGGATTTCAGTGGGGATTTGCTTCTATCCTCCTGAGGAACTTGAGGCTTCAGGTCAGACAGATTCCCGAGATACATTCTGATGTTCTCTTCTCTTGTGGAAGGTGGCAGAATGATTCCTGGGGTCCCAATCTTCCCAAGCCCCATTCTGTCATAAAGATTAGATGGTTGGCATTATGCCAGTCAGATTGAATGGCAACAAGGAAACAGTCTAATGGGTCCATCTACTGTCTATGTTTATCAAATTGAATTTGACAGTGTTTCCACATGCATAGGCCAGTTTGGTTACCACAGGCCTATGAAGTGAGAGAGGTCTTATCTCCTTTTGCTATTATTATAGTGAGACTAAAGGATCAGAGAAAATCTAATGACTTTGGCTACAGTTAACATAGCTAGTAATTAATCATAAGCAAGGGTCACTTGTTAGAGTGGGTATTGATGATACATAATATTCCTACTTCAGAGGAGAATGAGACTAATACAGTGCTAACTGAGGAACATTTATGTTGTTAGCACCAAAATGTTCCCACCTCCACCATCAAGCAGCTAACACATTGTAGGAGGGCTTTGGTTGCCTGGTACCTCTCACTCCCTCCTTCTACAGCATATTTGTAGGCCATGGTTTCCCCACTTTCCTGTGTCTAGTGTCTACCAAGGTAGATTATGTACTTGCTGCTCTTCAGATTTGCTGTTTCTGTTCCCTTTCAAGTTAGTCTTGGATGTCGGTAGGTTGTAGTTACCTAAACACATTCCATGGAATGGGACCAGATATGATTTCACCTGCTACTTCCAACCAGCAGTGTAGTCCAAAGCTGGTTTTGCCTAGTTAACTTTGCTCTCTGCAAACTGTCTTCTTTTAGGCTAGTTGGGAACATTATTTAACATGGACATCTGACAGTCTTATCAGAACTGTCTGGTTTAGTAGTATTCAAAAGCAAAGCAAGCCTTGTTTCTGTTTTACTTTGAAGGTTTTTCACAGAAAAGTAGTCTTGTCTGGGGAATCATTAGGAAAAAAAAATATTAACTATGTTTTCTTTTTTTTTGATGCAGGTTTTGGCAACCATCATCATTACATCTTCTTCTTGCTTTCCCTTTCCATGGTCTGTGACTGGATCATTTATGGATCTTTTGTCTGTAAGTATAAATGTTTCTTACAAGCTCATGCACCCATACACAGGTCTTTTCCTTGTGAGCCCTTGTCTGCCACACTCTGGCCAGTGTGTAAACCATACCCCTAGTGAAAGATTGAAGTGGGGCCTTTAAAACTCTTCACACTGGAAAGCTGCAAGAAGTTGTAAGAAGAGGGGGTTGGAGAGATGGCTCAATAGTTTAGAGCACTGGCTGCTCTTCCAAAGGTCCTGAGTTCAATTCCAGCAACCACATGGTGGCTTACAACCATCTGTAATGTGATCTGATTCCCTCTTCTGGTGTGCATGAAGACAGATCACTCATATACACAAAATAAATAATATTTAAAAAAAAAAAAAAAGGAAGAAGTGTAAGAAGAGGTGACTCTGCAGTAATTGAAAAGGGTACCTGGATGAATTTGAGTGGTCAGAATAGATATTCATTCTGTCGAGTGTGGACTTGGCCGCCTGTGAAGAGAAACCACCTGCCTGAGTACAAAGCAGGAGGTAGTGAGTAAGTGAGACAGGAAAAGAAGAGGCTGGCGGTGGAGAGGTTGAAGGACGGTGGTCACAGCAAATCAAAGAGAAGGCTCTCAGAGTGCAGGCCATTGGAGAGAGTCACACTGAGATTGAGAATGGAGTCGGGGGACTGCCACCGAGGAGAAATTGGGAAGAAAATATTGGCTCTCTTGTTCTGTAGTCCTGGAACAGAAAGTAAACTTGAGTAGCATTTTTTAAAGATGCCTAGGTGTGTCGTGCGGTGCTGTTCTAAGGTAACTGATGATGGACAGGGTTTAAACTGAAGCATAAAGGAAGTTGATGAGCTCATAAGAATTGTGTGACTATACTTTTCACTCCTTGAAATAGGTCACTTAGGGGAAGAACCTGTAGTGCTAGTATTTATTAATCGTCGTATTTGTTTGAACTTTGGGCTTTAACTATTTGTTGTTTATGTATTTTGAAGACTGGGAAAACTTAGATATGGTCTTGACTCCTAATATTTTCATATCTGCTCTCCCCTCTGTTTTGTGCTACTGATATTCTAGCTTATTGCTGTGAGCTGAAGACTTCAGAAACAGTGTTTTCTTTTGGCTTCTGTGCTCCAAATCCTAGCACGATTGTCCTCTCATGCTGTCTCCTCTTTCCATCATCCTCATTTGTATCCCCACTTCCTTGTTTAAATTTAAGGCATTTGGAGGAGGTGTTTTTGTCATCTCACATTTGTTTGTGTGAGGAGACAACTTGCAGGAATCAGTTCTCTCCTTCTACCAAGTGTGTTTCAGGATCAAACTCTGGTCAGCAGACTTGGCAGCAACAGCTTTAAACAACCAAGCCAGTCACTAGCATAAGAGAGCTCCTCGTGTGCTTATCCCATCTTATACTTCCCTCCTGCAAACAGCCCAGGTTAGATTATATTGTGTTTGACTTTTCTTGTTTGGAGGTTGTTAGTGTCTGTATGGCCTGGGTTGCCTTGTGCCCAGACACAGGCATAGTGCAGGCTTCAGCCACTGTCAGGCCTTTCCCTCCTGACACGTTGTCTGTTTGTTCTCTAGAGAATGCTGTATAGAACCATAACCATGGCCAGCTCAAACAGGCTCAGTTCTTATCCAAATCCACAGCAGCCCTGAGCATTTTAAACCAACATAGATTGTGTCTTGTAACAAGAAGCAGGCAAGATCTTAACCAAGCTTCTCTGACAGCTACCTTCTAAGGATTGTCAGTGAAACCTGTTCTTGGAAGCCTTCTAAGTTGGCCCATGGACCAGCTTTTCTCTTGGACTTGATCCTAGCAGAAAGGAGCCACACTTGGTACCAACCTTGTTTCTCCTCACTAAAAATAGTCACATTATTTGGTGTTGAAGTCCAGCACAATGCCATGTTGATAAGGACAGCAGCAGTTTTACATCACGTTCAGTCTTTCCAAGTTGGTTTTATGACACATATTTATTTTTTTCCTTCACTGTTTTCTTTTTCTGACTTTGACCAGTTTTCATATGATACTTTATTTGTGAGGAGTTACCTTGATTTAAATTCTGTAGACTAGCTGAGCATACTTTGTCACTGATGAAGGTATGTATGTCATTTGTCATTTTTTTCCAGATAGTAAACACAAGCTTGTGCTCCATTTCTCTTAACAAGGCCTCCTTGCCACTCCACCTCCTTTGTTTACCATTCATGATGTTATTACTAGAATTGTGGTACATACCCTTTTCATATGACCCACTACCAGCTGCTTCTTTCTCAGCACAGCCTCTGTCTACTTCATCTTGTGTGAGGTCTATTTGAGAGTAGAAAGAAGTGAATCAGAAAGTCAGCATCCTGCAGGTTATACAGAGAAAGGCATTACATCCTATCAGGAAGGGCTATGTAAGTATCAGAGCTACCTAAAGATGAGAATGATTGGCCTGGAACAATAAGAATTCCCTGTCATGAAAGGGGCTAGATCTAGATGGAGGTGAGGTGGGGAAGAATTGGGAGGAGGAAAGGCGGGACCATAATCAAGATATGTGAGGAAAAGAAAACCTGTTTTCAGTAAAGCAAGGGGTTGGGGGAGTTCCTTGTCGTTAACCATAGACCTAGGAAGGCTATATTAGCATGGATTAAATTGTTACCTTGCATAAGATAATGTAGATGACCATTGCAGCCATATCTTTGATACTAAATCTGAAGTCAATGTGAGTGCTTCACTGTAGGTCATGCTGTTATTAAAAGGAAAAAAATTCCCAAGAGGAAGCAGTAGAAATCCATAAGCTAAAAGAAGCTAGATATTCTCCCCATCCAACAGCTGTTTCTTCCTCCTGCTGTGGAAATTATATTCTTTCTTTTTCTTTTTTTCCATCAGGTGTATAGGATGCCTCTTCTTTTGCTATCCTAATGAGAAGCTCTAAAATGTATCATTTGCTTTAATGTGTTGCCTTGATTGTTACTCGGCTCTTAAAGTGCTTTAGGCATATATTCATGAAAGATGGTTAGGAATCAAAAGGGGGAAAAAATAGATGTTCAAAACTAAAAGGGACAGTCTTGGACTCATTTTCTTCCTGTCTCAAGAGATGCTCATGCTGCTTTGGGAGAATGTCTGAAACTGCTTACAAATTGTCAAAGGGCTTTGTGAAACATCGAAGTGCAAATCTACAGGATTCTCACTTTAGAAGTAGTCTACCCTTTATGTACTGTTGTAGTGCCTGTGAGCATCATGACCTTGAAAACGTTCCCTTGTTTCTGCTTCTTCCTACCTGTTTTCCCCTTGCTGCTGCTCTCAGTTCGTGGGTTAAGGGTTAGAATCATGGCCATAGTGAAAGCCTCTTTTAATTGGCATGTGGATACCCTGGAGGAGAAAGTGGGCAGTGACCATTTGAATCTTGCTCTGTATTCTTATGTTGGACTCGTATGTCTGTGAGGCCCTTTACCCTGGCCTTTCTTGATAGAATTGTGAGTCAGGCCAATGGCAGAGGTATACCAGGCCTGGCTTCCTATCACAGATTGTGTCCTCAAGGTATCTGGATGCTCATATTATGTATTATGCCCACAGAAGTCCTGGTCATCTGAACCTTTAGTAAGTGTTTATGTTTAATCCTGTACCCAATCCATAACTTCCCTTAAAGTGAAAAAGATAGCTTTCTTAAATTATTACGTTTTATTAGATGTCATTATCCTGAATTGTCGGACCCTTAAAAAAATCTGGCCAGTGTATTTTTTGCTGAGTGTGCTGTTTACAGTGACGATTTTTCCAGGCCCTTTTGATTTTAATCCTTTCACTGGTAACTGCTGGTGTGGTGCCGTCAAGGCCTTACTACCACTCGGGTCCCCGTTCTCACCCCCAGTGTGTGAGCTGCATTTAGAAAATAAACTCCTGAAGTTGAATTTCTGCTTTTGTTTTGTTTGTTTTGCTTTGCTTTTGAGCTTGGAGCTGGGACCAAGGACCATACACATGCTAAGGATACTCTCCACTCTGAGCTACTCTTCCTTCCCATCCCTAAAGTTAAATTCTGATCTGTGCTGTTGTCTATCATTACTCTCTAAGTAGAAATATATAATTCTATCTTTTTGGAAGATAGCTAACTTGTTGTCATTGTTAATAATACTTTTTCCCCTCTTTGGATTTACAGACTGGTCAAATCATTGTGCCACAACATTCAAGGAAGATGGACTATGGACCTACCTCAGTCAGATAGTGGCCTGTTCTCCCTGGGTTTTGTATATCTTCTTGCTAGCAGCTTTCCATTTCTCATGGTCAACATTTTTATTAATAAATCAACTCTTTCAGGTATTCTTATTATGGCTCTGAATGAAATTTTCAGGGACTCATAGTTGGGTAGAAAGACTTGACTTTAAAATCAGAAGACTAATTCCAGGGCACCCTCTGTAAGTCTAGCATGTCATCTCTCACTCTTCAGTCTTAGGTTTCCTTGTCTGTAAATGAGGATAATAAAGTCCATCTGTTCTCACAGGCAGCTTAAAGATTAGAATAATAAATTGCTTGCTGAGGCTGTACCTACTCAGGAATGGTCTAATCTGGCCTTTTAATGTATGGTACAGAGAAGTGAATTGAGTTGCCCAAAGTCACTCAGTGAGTGACAGAATCAGAAATGGAGACTTAGTTCTTCTAACAGTCCCATTCAGGGTTCTTTTCATCTTATATTTAAGCTATATAGTGTGTGAAAACATGATATAAGCTGTAAAGTATTGCACAAATACAAAGCAGTTAATTCCTTCAGTTCTTCCAGTTCTGTTACCTTATGCAATTCTTAGATAGATGCAAGAGGGGGAAAGATGAAAGACAGGCCGCTAAACAGTGGATAGGCTAACCACCTGTTTAGAAAGTTCACATGCCAGGGCAGTAGCAGCTTCAGCTTTCTGCAGAGCTTCCTGCCCTGTGCTGTGCCCCATTGCTGTGGCCTGTCTGCATGGAGTGGGCAACAGTAATCAGTATAAGGCAGTTACTGTCAGACTAGGGTTTAGAATATTATTCCACAAAAGCAGAGCAGATTCCACCTTTATGAGAAAAATAATGATAGAAGTAAGAGGATAAGTGAAGGAAGTCAGGAAATGCTAGGGAAAGGGGTTAACCCTGATGAAACTGGGCATTCGCCTCTGTCCTCCTGATGTCAGCAGCTCAGGTAGTAAGAATCGGTATTACCAGTGAGTACTCACATATTAATACTCAGTTTATAAGTACATTTCCCAAAGCATTTATACATCTAATTCATCATGAACACTTGAGGTAGGGAGAATAACAGAGTAGTAGCTCTATTTTATGGATGAGGAAGCAAAGTCTAACAAAGGTAGAAGTCTCGCCTCTGACCGAGGCCTAGTGATAAGGTGATATATGAGGTTCAGACACCCTTAATAGCTAAAGTGGGCATGGAGTCCTGACAACTCTAATGCAAGCTCCTAAGAGGTTAAAACATGAGAATTAGAAGTTAAAGGCCAACGTGGGCTACAAACAAGACCTGTCTCCAAAACAAACAGATGGTAGCACTAATACTAAAGAAAGACTGATGTACTAAAGAAGAAAATAGATTAAAGGTTTCAGATAATTTTTACAAACAAGAAATCTCACAGTTGTTTATTTAAGGAACAAAACAACCCAGTTCTCTGAAAACCCTGATGTAAGATGGCTTTAACTGCATTAAATCAAACTGAGCATTCAGGCTAACGGTTGGGAGCAGAAGCTGTGTCTCACACTGACCTGCCAGTCCCAAGTCTGCCTCTCTCTCAGCCCTGTGGCCTCTTATTTCAGCTCTCTTAACCTCAGCATATGTCTTAGATATGATATCTCAGATCCTCAACATAGTGTAATGAGGATGTTATGATCACTCCATTATACAAATTGGAAATTGACACAAGGTGTTTTAAGGTTTAGATGAGCTAGCCATGTGAACTGTTGTGATTTAAGAGTTTATTAATCTTAGTCCTTACTCTTAAAGTTTATGTATTGGATATTCTTCCCTTTAGTGTATTAACTTTTTTCTTTGACACCTTTTTAAAGAACAGTTCAGAAAAACTCAGAAATTGATCATGGTACTGATACTACCTTACCCTATTTCAGTTGTTCGACAGGTGTGTGTTCCTGTGTTGAAATCTAAATATGTCCCCAAGACATGGCTATAGTGAAAAGTTATTTCATAGTTCTGAGTCAATGTACAGTGCTTTCTTGAGTATTAATAAAATTCAGATTCACCTTATGAATCTTTGTCCTTAATGTGATCTTTAGCTAGAACTACTTTGATGAGTACTAAATGTTTACCACCATCCTAGAATGCACCTTTAAGATGTAACTCTTGATGAACCTCCATCTTTTTCAGATTGCATTTCTGGGCCTAACCTCCCATGAGAGAATCAGCCTATTAAAGCAGAGCAGGCACATGAAACAGACATTATCTCTCAGGAAGACACCATATAAGTAAGTGAATTCTGGTCTGGTCACCAAGTCTTTGGAAGATTTCCAGCCACTGATTTCTTGACCTAATTCCATTCTCTGACTTACTGTCTGGTGGACCTGAGCCTGTCTTTCTTGGAAGTCTCAAGTGTTAGGTTTTAAGTGATAAGGTTGTACGCCCAGTGGGGTCAGGAATTTAGTCTACTGGACTCAGCACAAATATAATTTACTTTGAAGTTTTGCCAAGATGAAGACCCTCCAGTTGAACCAAGTGATCACAAGGTTGTATGTTGCTGGCAAGGAGTCAGCATGAGATAATTAAGCATGTGGCTGACAAGCCAGCCACAAGGTTCTGTAGAAAGCATTGGGTAATGTGCTTTGCCAGAACTTTAACATGGCTTTCAAGCCCCAATTATTCTTTTAATTCTCTGTGTAACACACCCACCTGTGTCAGAGAGAAGCTAGATTTTTTAGAACATTGGCTCCATAAAACCTCTCAGTTTTAAAATTAAGAATGCTGTGTAGGAACTCTGAGCTTGTGGTGTGAAAGACCAGGCTTTGAAGCTTATCTCCCTGCCACCAGTGTCTTGGAGGCTGAGGGCATGGCAGAGGTGACCCAGAGCCCTCAAGGGATTTGAGCACTCAGTGCATATCTCAGTGACTGTCTGTTTCAAAGCCTGCTCATGGTAGTAGGCTGTTAGACAAGGGAATCAGGGACTGGTTGATGTTACAGTGTGGATTTATGGAGGGGAGAAGAGATGACTCCAGTGAGGAGTGGAGAGTAGTGTAAAGCTGGTGATGATCACTTGAGACTGTCAGTAGTAAGTCTGTATCTTGGTGGTTTGGCTAGAGGAATGAATATTTACTCCGTTGATGTCTAGAAGCAGGCCAGAGGTGATGGTGCATGCCTTCATCCCAATTCTCAGGAGGCAGAGGCAGATGACTCTCAAGTCTAGTCTGGACTACCTAGTTCTAGGCCAGGTAGAGTCTTGCTATTAAGACCTTGCCTTAAAAAAAGGAGAGAGGAGAGCTCTTAAAGTACAGAAGTCTTGTGATAGAAGTAGAAGAGATGTCAGGCAAGGTCTCTTAGAGAAGGGAAGAAGAGCAATCTGAGGCTTAGAGAAGTTTCCAGAGAGAGCTGATGCTCATTTGACAAAAACATAAAACCAAGGAACTAAAGACCTTAGAGCCACTTTGAGGCTAGCTTCCAAATTCTTACCCAAATCAATATCTTACTTCTTTGCCCACTTGTTAGTTTTATTCAGTAACATATCTTGAGCTAGACCCTGAAATTCCCAACATGTCTCCCCACTGTCAGTCATTCAGTTCTGTAGTTGGACTTTCTTTGGACCACTTTGCCCAGCAGTCTGGACGATTATCTCCCACCTGCAGTCCTACAACCACTTATAAAATAATCACTCAGAGGTTTATATTAACTACAAATTATATGGGCTATGGCTTCAGCTTCATGCTAACTAGCTCTTTCATCTTAAATTATCTCATTCCTATTAATCTATATGTTGCCACATGGCCGTGGTGTTATCAATCTGCTGGCATCTTGTTGCTCCTTGGGCAGCAGCTGGCATCTCTCCCCACTTTACCCTTCTTCTCTCAGTATCTCTGCTTGGATTTCCTGCCTGGCTATAAGCTTTCTTGCCATAGGCCCAAACAGCTTTATTTATTATCCAGTGGGAGCCACACAAATTCACAGCATACAGAAAGACATCCCAAAGCACTTCCCCTTTTCTGTATAGTCAAATAGGAAGATTTTCACTTTAACATAGTAAAATTATATATAACAAAACAGTTATCAAGCAAGAATTACAGTTACGATATCTAGTTTATTTGTATTTGGCAAAATTAAAGAAAATACTCTATCATCTATCCTATTTTTGTGAGTCTCAAGTTTTATATCTAATTTATCTTTTATCATGACTAAGGAAAACTAAAATTATAACTAGCTAGTCTTCAGCTCCATCAAAGACCTCAGAGGGATATAATATTACCTGAGTAAACAGGAAGTGCATTGCAAGCAACTTCCATAATTCTAGAAATGACAGAGAAATTTCACTGCCTGGACAGTCATCCAAAGTTCCTCTGCAACATTGGGGCATCCATCTTCAGCCTACAGATCTAAAGTCTCTGGCATAGCTTTCAGTGAAGCAGGAAATTTTAAGGACTATTCCACCCATTCTGGCAAAGTTCCTCAGTCGCTTCTCCCTGTATCCTGTAGAATGTCTGGCAGTTTCTTCTGTGAAGCAGGAACCTGAAGGACAAAGTTCAGTGGTCATCTTTCTATGGGTCCTGCATGTCCAGTTCATATAACATACTGTCAAGCAGTCCAGGCAAGAGCAGATTCTTGCCCAAATGGCTAACTTTTGCCATAAAGAAAGCAAACTCCATATGGAGTGTTTTTGATGCCCATCTTCCTCTTTGAAGTAATTGGTGCTGCCAGGAGCATATGTGTCTTACTGTCTAGAAAAATCTAAGTTTTTAAAGCATTTTTAAATGCCATATTTTATAGGTCTCTGAAGTGTTTGAAGATTATCTATCTAATTGAAATATATCTTTGTATACCTAAAAAACTTAATAAGACTATTAAGTTTGATTATCATAGATGACTGTTAATCTGTATTTCTTAATGATACATTACAATTTTAAATGAGTCGCATAAACATAATACCTTAAACAAGAGTAGAAATATACATACAGTATAACAAAATTAACTTTAAATTTGTATCAATAAACCAAAATCCATAGTAATGTAAAATATGTAAGATTAATGTTTTTTTAATTAAAGTAGATTCAATAATCTACCCATTTGCCATATCATTTTTATATTATATCCCCCTTTCTTCTTTTAGAAAGAGATTGACTATGACCAATAACAATTTGTAACCAAACCTCTAAACAAAGACAAACACCCATAATCTATTTTGGGGGAATGTGAGCATAGTATTTTAGGCTACTTCCTGCTAATTGGGAATACTGCTAATCTGTCCTGACTGGTGTAGTCTGTGAGACTGGATCATCTCAACCAGTTGCCTTGATGCTGTTTTGGATGTTGGGTCATCTGGAGACTTCTCGGGGGTCTTCCTTGATGAAACATATTAACCTGGAAGGAATCCATGGCTTCTTATCTTCTGTGGAAACAAAAGTAGAACCTCTTTTTCAAAGCAACATATCCTTAGACCCAAATTTTGAAGTCAAGATACCTTTAAAATATATATATATATTTATATATTGGTTTAGTTCAGCAGCCTTTACAATCAAATGTCTCTCCAGTTAAAAATCCCAAGGACAACATAATCCAGACTCTCTGTGTAATTTTTATCTTTATGTGACTTATTATATTTTTATATATTACCTTTTAAGACTTTATTTTATTTTTATGACTATATCCTTTCTCTTTTCTCTCTCAAGCCTATGCCTTTTACACATAATAGAAACTGTTTAGAGTTTTATTCCATCTGTAATCATTTTTGACCATTGATTTAAACTGCAGTGTGGCTAGGACCAAAGTGGCAATCCTGATTGCTGGTTCTGCCCTGCTTAGTTTTCAACATGGCGGAGGTACATTTACCTTAGTGTGGCATGCCATCCCTCACTCCCACGTTTCCCCAGAGTTCTCTTGAGTAGAAACAGCAGGAAAATATTAAATAGAAGGATAGAGGGGAGAGAAACAGATAGAAAATACAGGTAGACTCGGGACAGCCTGGATCCTAATCCATCAGGCATTAACTGCCTCTGCCCTGGGGTATTTAAAGGAATGCCAAGGGGTGGAGCAAAAGACCTCCCTCCAGCACAGCCAACTGCAGACCATCTCAGACATCTGCACTCAGGCCTGTGGTCCAACCATCCTCTCTATGCAGACCTGCTGGATAAAGCCACTAGGAAAAATGGGCTCCAACACTCCAGCTCTAGGAGCCATGCATACTGCCCACTCTGGAAAGGAGTGGATCTATGCCTCCATCATGCAGCATGTAACCCAGAAACCCTTTTTTTTTTTTTTTTTTTTTTTCTGTACTAGCAAAATTAAATCTGCCATGCAGTGCTGTGCATGGCTTGGAGGTGCCTCTGTGTACTGCAGTGGGAATCTGCCATGCTGTGCTTGCTCAAGCTCGAATGCCAGAGCGTTTCTGTACAGTGGGAGCTCTGTATCATGGCCCCCACTCCCATCCCCTCCTCATAGAGAGAGGAAAAGGCCTCCCTTGGGTAGTCAATACAGGCTGGCATACCTTGATGCAAGGAGGAGGGGCAGGTCTAGCCACAACTAGCTCTTACTAACTTAGATTAACCTGTTTATATTAATCTTTATTCTGCCTGTGGCTTGTTACTTCTCCTTCATATTGTATGCCCAACTTCCTCCTTGTCTGCCTGGCAAAAATTCGCATGCCTCAGATTCTTCCTGAAATCCTTTCTCTCCCTAGAAGTCCCACCTATTCTCTCCTGCCTAGCTGTTGGCCATTCAGCTCTGTATTAAACTAATCAGAAAATGTCTTAAGTAGAGATATATCTTTACAGTGTACAAAAAGATTATCCCACAACACAGTCCTACACTTGTAGCCCTCTTCTGGAAAGTCGATCTCCGATTAGGTTAATCCTTTACTGACTACAGCTTGCTGCTCATGTAGAGCACAGCCATCTAACAGCAGCATGGTCGAGATGGCTGCATACACAGTTTGGTATATGTAGATTGGCTTTAGCATAAAAGATAGGCCATAGGTGTGTGCGTTAAAGTTAAGTATTTCCTGTGCTGGAGTAAGATAGCACTCTTTCAGGAATTTGATGGAGAAAAGGTAATGCTGAAGATAGTTACAGTCATGGAGGCTCTAGGAAAATTGTGGATATTGGCTGGACCTTGAGAATAAGCAGGAGATAAGGGTGAGGGAGTGTGTGTGTTCCAGGCCCACAATTCACAGTCATGGAAAAACAACCAACCTAAGAGTGGGAGGTTTGCAGAGATGAGTGTGGGGAAGTAGATCATGAGATCATTGAGTGTTGTCTTGAATATAAAAATGAGGAGGTTGAATGTGGACCTCTGGTCAGAGGAGTATCTAGGAAGGGTTGAGCTTGGGAAATAAGAGGCTGTCAATGTATCAAATGGAGTTTCATTTTTAGGGTTCCATACCAGGAGCTGCTGCTTACCTCTCAACTTTTCACAAGGTCCTCAGAGGGTGTGGTGTCACAGATTCTCAGTGATCACTTACAATTTGGGTGAATGCTTGTCAGGAACAACACAGAAAACATAGTGAGCCGTCTTCTCTTCTTTTCTTGACAGCCTTGGATTCACACAGAACCTGGCAGATTTCTTTCAGTGTGGCTGCTTTGGCTTAGTGAAGCCCTGCATAATAGATTGGACATCCCAGTATACCATGGTTTTCCACCCAGCGAAAGAGAAAGTTCTTCGTTCCGTATGAAGAAAAGGCACCTCAAAACACACTTTGACTTGTTTTTGTTTATGTTGGTGCTGTGAGGTCTGAAAGTGAAGTGAGATGTTGAGCTCACCACAGTTCAAAATTTTTGAAACACAGTCCTCAGCAAGTGCATACCCTCTGTCAGACCTAGAATGAGGGCCTGTTACTGAGCATTCTGGCAGACATCCTTAGAATCTTCCATATTTTCCCCAAGAATATGAGTTACTTTAAAAAAAAAAAAAAACATAAAAGTCACTGATTATGGATAAAATAGAGTATTTTCAGATACTGTATTGACTTTTTAAAAATAGTACTCTTTAAACTTGTAATTTTTGATAAGTTATTTGTCTTTATTATATCTATAAATATGTAAAGAGTATTTAAATAGATGTACTTGTTTTACTTTCACATTTAATAAAAACATTTTTTTATACTTGAGACTTATTTCTGATGCTTAACTTGTGTAGAATCTTGAGAAGACAGGTTGACAGACATAAGAAAACTAATTCATGATTTTAAGAATGAGTTGAAATTACTGTTGATGCCAGTAAGCAATGTTTTACTTAATTTTCCTCTTTCCTCTTAGAATTTGAATACATGAAGTCTTCAATATTCATCTCAATTTTTACCCAGTGCCATTAAAATATTAGTTGATTGGTGATTGTACTTACTGATTTCCCTTGTTCTAGAAGAAATGCTGATTCTGCCTAAGTTTTGCTTTACACAGCTCTACCAGTTACTTTTCACTGAATCCTTCCTTGGGTGCTTTCTTGGGTTAAAAGCTAAATTTCTTGTCATGACCTGTAAACCCCTGAATGATTCTGTTTTATTATACCAGTGTCACTCTGGCCCACTGTTCAGTTCTTCAAGGATCCTTGCTCTTTCCTCCAAGGAAGACCTAAATGCAATAGAAGTATCTTCTCCAGGGTCATATGGGTGTTTAGTGTGATTGTCCTATAGAGTACCAATCACCTAAAATATTGCCTAGTATATTGTTCATGCAATAAATATTTGAATTGATGTGTTAAATGAAATAAGGAGTTTTTAACTACATCATGGTGGACAGGACTTTCCCAAGCTATATTCTCTCCCTTTCTCACCAGCCCCTTCTGTCTCAGTGTTCTATATTGTGAAGCAACACCATGCCCATGGCAGCTGCGATGAAGGAAAACATTTAATTGGAAGTGCCTTACAGTTCAGAGGTTTCGTCCAAGATTGTCATGGTGTGAAGCATTGTGGCATGCAGGCAGACATGGTGCTGGAGAGGTAGCTGAGAGTTCTACATCTGGATCCACAGGCAGCAGGAAGAGAGAGTGAGCCTTTGGGCCTAGCTTGAGCTTCTGAGGCCTCAAAACCCACACCCAGTGACACACTTCCTCCAACAAGGCCACACCTAATAGTGCCACTCCCTGTGGGCCTATGGGGGGCATTTTCATTCACACCACACCTACCAAATAAGTTTTTCCAGATTGTCTACAAAATGTTTAGATCAGAACGAAGGAGACTAGGTAAGAGACCAGGACTCAAATTCTCTACCTGAGACCTTCAGCACCACCATATTCCAGATCTTTACAGATAGAAAGTGCATTTCATGTATCTTTAGGTTATTCCACAGTGATTTATTGAGCTATTATAATCATGGAGCTTTGTAAGACAGGGAAAGCTAATATAAATGAAATTGTAGTATAAGGTAGCAAACATTAAAAACCATTCAGAATAATGCAAATAAGATGTAAGAATTTAGAGGCTTTATAAAATAAATTTAAAAAAGAGAATTTAGAGGCTAAGGAGAGACTCTGGATACTATCAAGGGATTGTTTGTGAATGGTAGTATTTACAAAGGACAGGGTGAACCCCAGCAACAGAAAGTAGAATGAGTTGGCTGTAGTAAATTTGGTACTTCAAGTGTGCATTAAGTCAAGGGAAATAATGTGATAATAACTATCTCCTCAATGGCTTTAAATATCCTCAGTACTGGTGTCTAAACACAGTGTAAGGCTCATTTCTTCCATCTAGCTGTCAGCAGGTGTCCTTCCAATCAGAGACCCGCCATTACTGAATGTTTCTTCTCTAATGTTCTTTCTGTGTCTAGGGGTGTTGAGAGAGCATGACGACTCTTCCAAGAAGAGTCTAGGACATGTAGAGTGGTCTAGGAAATATAGTGGATTCAGGTGCCTTAGAAACAGAACTCCAGTATCTACCATGAGGTTCTTCGATTTTCTTTCTTTTTAAGTATCTTCACTGCATGTCTTTTCAAGTCTACACATTCTATGTTTTGCCTGGCTTCTGTTCTTTTCCACTGCATTCAACAAATGTTTATGAAGTGCCTTTGATTTGTTGCATCTTATAAATGAAAAAGCATTACATTCTAACGAGAGTGAAAGGAAATTCAAAATTCAGTGCAAGGAGATTGTATACCTGCTGTGGGAATGCAAAGGTGGGTTCTGCTCAGGTACTTGAAGATACTTTAAAAGCATTTGACTTGGGCCTGAAGGAGTTGGGTTAACAAATAAAGATGGAGGAGGTTTCTGTTTTCCAGAGATTTAAAAGCAGAAAGAAGTGCATCAGCAAAGGCATGGTGGACAGAGAGTATGAGCCTGTTAGGACAGATTTAAATTTGAGTGTAGCTTGAACTTGTGGAAGGTAAATTGAAGAGCCAGACTGAAGCCAGCTTGTGATGCTCATATGATAAGCTTTTACTGGGTGGAATTGTCTCCCCAGAATTCACATGTTAAGTCTCCATGGCTACTCCTTCAGAATATGACTATATTTGGAGATAAAGCCTTTAAAGAAATAATTGGAATTGGAACAGATCATATAGATAGACCTTGATTCACACTGGTGTCCTCTTATAAAGGCAGCTTTAGGACAGAGACACACTCAATGAAAAGACCATGTGAAGACAAGAGGTAGCTGGATAAGCCAAGGAATGAGACTTAAAAGAAGCCAATCATGTTGACCCCTTGATCGTGGACTTTCAGCCTCCAACATGGGAGAAATTTTCTATTGGTTGAGCTGCCCAATCTGTGATACTTTATTACAGCAGCCCTAGTAAACTAATACATAAAACAAATGGGAATAGAGAAAGGTGTTCTAGAAGTACCCCCAAGTCAGAAGCAAAGAGGCCTAAGGAGAAGTGCATGAGCAGGAGGGACAGGGCAAAGCTAATGGGTGATGGTTTTAGCTTCCATCTCCTCGGTGCTTACTTGGTGGGGCTGATATCTGAAATGCAGCAGAGAAGGAGGAAGCTGAATTGCACTGCAGTCATGGCACACATGTGTCTGACTCCTGAGTATGCCTGGAGTCTATTTCAAAGCAAAATAGTGTATTGCTCTTAAAATCCACATAGGACCTTGTCCAAGGCAGCACATAAACAGTGCTAAATGACTGCTTGTTTTAAAGATAGCCTTTCTTGGGACTTGAAGCATAGAGAAACCAATGGTTTTGCCTAGTTTTGATAGCTTTTATCAAGATATTTATATTAAGGAATGGCAGAGGGTGGGGCAATGGTATGGTTGCTTCAAGAAGATACAGATATTCAAGCCACCTAAGAGGTAGAGAAAGACATGTCTAATTGGCTGTGTTTCATTAGTGAGGCCAGCAACTTGATGTAAGAGAGGCTTTAAGAAAATTGCTAAACCCCAAGGAATTACAGAGTAAGAGATAATCCTCCCGTCATTTGTAACCATATGCCAAGCTTTGTTTTTATTTTCCAGTTTCCATAGGTTTGCAAAGCCCATGATAGGACAAAAGGATCAACCTTCCATTTATTTTATTTTGGTTTTCTTCTTAGAATTGCTTTCGTGTTCTCTGTTTCCTCGGGCCTCCTGTTTTCTTCTCTACTCTCAATGATGAGGGGGATGCTCCGGAAGAGACACTGGGATACTTCTTCCTTTACCTCTTTTCCCGTCTCTTTTCATGGCTGATACAGAAATTCATCCTCTGCAGCTAGTTTTTAAATCTAGTTCTCTCTCTCTTTAAAGCCTCCCACTCTCTGCAAAGAAGACAGACACAGTACCACTAAAACATTTATTGCCTCTCCCGCCCCAAAGAATAGTTAATAATGAAGCATCATTCCTGGTGTTTTTTTCCACACGTCTCTTGTAACTTCGGTGCAGCCTATGACTGCTCCTGAAGAGAACAACTGTCCAGCTACAAAGGAGGCTGTTTGGGGCAAATTCTGCATCTGTGGGATTACTTGGCACTGTTGGTGGCGGGCAGGGTTGTGAGAATGCACACCAGTTCACTCTTTCTTTTCCACTTGCTGTGTAAGGCCGCCAAACCCTATGCCTGTGGGGCCAAAATTTTTGGCATAGCAAACTGTGAACCAGAAGATGAGAGAGAATATATTGATTAGCATTGCTATTTTAGGTCCTCCCTAAACATCATCCTTTTTACTTGCCAGTAGTAGTCTTTGGGTAAAGTTAACTTTTAAAGAAACAAAGCTGTACTTAGATTTGCTGATAATCTTCGTTTATACATCTTTGTCCTTCACAGTGTTATTGACACTTACGCGATTGTCCACAAAAGCCAACTCTAATTGCCTGTCCGGCCTTCCACCAGGCTGCTGCCCAGGGCTCCCCCTGCCATATGCACCAGGCACTTGGAAGTGCTTGCGGTTCCTGCAGAGTACTGACCAGTCCTTCCTGTTGCTGTTCCCTGTTCATGGAATGCCCCCTCCCAAGCCCACATCACCCTTCAAGCCCAGAGGGCTGTGTCTTCAGAATCACCCCCACTGGTGCCCTCCTCTGCAGATGCTGCTGCACTGAGGACATTCTCCACTATACTCCACTTTTTTATTTATGTTTCTCACTTTGAAACTTTTTTTTACATGTTGGGTCTTTTATGGCTGCAGCAAAATTTTATGGCCTTATGGCCTGTCAGACAGCAAATGAATTCCCATCCTGTGTCATCATGGGGAAAGTTGTGGCATGCTATGGTCTTTGGGTCTGTTTGAGACAGTCCTAAAACCCATCCTGGCCTTGAATTTGCTGTCTGCTTGCTTCTGCCTGCCAGGTGTGGGATTTTGGTTTTGGTTTGGTTTTTGTTGGGTTTGGTTTGTTGTTGTTGTTTCAAGGCAGGGTTTCTCTATGTAGTCCTGGCTGTCCTGGAATTCATTTTGTAAACCAGGCTGGCCTCAAACTCAGAGATTCTCCTGCCTCTGCCTCCTGAGTGCTGAGATTAAAGGCATGTGCCACCATGCCTAGAGGTGTGGGGATTATTACAGTTATGTGCTGCCACACCTGGTACCTAGTCTCAATTAGCAATCCCTCTTTAAGCTACCACCTCCCAACTCCCTCCTCTCTCTCCACCATATTCATTTGAAGCTTCTTGAATGCCTTTATTAGGTGATGATGTTCCTCTGAACTCCAGAATATGTCTTAGAGATGCTGTAGGGTTGAGGACATACTGCCTTTGCTCCCTAGTGTGTCCTTCCTTTTCTTGGTGTCAGGTGGGAGCTGGGCCTCATCATCCCTACACATAACCAAGGGATTATGGAAGCGGTTTAGGGCAGAGCTGGGAGGATCAGGACAAAAGACAGTTCTGTCCCTGTGCTTGCTAAGTGGCTTGTGACATCGGAAGCAAATGTCAGGAGGGTGGGAAGATTGTTGGAGAGACGGAGGCATACAGATGAGGCCAGGATGATCTTTCCCTCAGACAGACACCCTATCTGCCTCCCACATGAAGAGAGATGCTTGAGTTACACAGTTCTTCCTTATCTCCCTTCCAGGTACCTGCAGTCTCCAAGTCCCGAGCTGGGGCCAGTGGCTGTACCACTTCCACTGGGCAGTTTTGCTTCCTTCCAAGGGCCCAAACTGCCAAGCTGAGCAGCCTGACCCCTGACAGACATAGGCAGGCCTCTTCCCCTCAGCTTCCCTTCCCCTCAGGCCCTTGGAAAACCAAGTTTCAAGAAAGTCTCTGCAGCCACTTACCTTTGCAATAAAGCTCCCCATCCTTGTCTGTGACATTTGTGGACTCCAGACTCTTCCCACAGATGGCGCAGCGGAAGCAGGTCTTGTGCCAAGGCTGGGAGTCACAAGAGAGTTATTTATCAGGGAGGCAAGCATCAAAGCATCGAATTGTAGTTGCACTTCAAGTACACCGACTAGCAGCATGCAAAGCAGTGCTACTGTCCTGGTCTTTCTCTTATGAAGAAGAGCCTCAACTAATAATGCCAGGGGGTTCAAGAAAATGTGATGCAATGGCTTTGACCAGCAATCCTTAGAACACTGCTCATGGATTTATAATGATAATTTGCACGTGTGTTTCTTTAAAATAAACTCGGTAGGAAAGAGCTTCCTCAGAGTGACAAGATCCAGGAGACAAACTGGTCACGACAGACTTGCCCATGAGGCAATGGTAGTGTTACATATACAATATTACATATAAAGTTCAAGAAAGTGAAAGGGGAGGAACTAGGCAATTATCTGGGCATGCGCTTGTTTTTACTCTCTGTAACTATGATGGCAGAGAGGAGTATGGCGTGGCTTCCAGTAGGTCACCTCTCTCCTGCACATCATTGTCTGCCAAGCACCGTCTGGGGTTTCTTGTATGTCTGCAAATGGCTGGTCTTCATGTGGGGACAGCCCTAAGCTTCAAGCCCTTTAAGTCTTTCCTTCTTACACAATTTTTCTTTCCCAAGGTCCAGTTCCTTTGGTGAACACCCTGGCTTGGGGCTTGAAGCAGAATTCTCAGGACAGTGCACATTTCTGTGCACACTTGATGACTTTCCCCTGAGCCAGGATATGTACAAGTGTGTGATAGCAGAATCAGGTTGAGTTACTCAGGGGTGATGGGCTGTCACCTCTAGAGGAATGAGATATACCAGCATGGGAGGAAGAGGAAGAGAGACTGTGCACCTTTGACTCCATGAAGCTAAGCGACATCCCGTCTCCCCAGTACAGTACGTTCCTATTGTGACAAACTCACTAGTTGTAGTTCTCAAGAGGCACTACATAACAGTCACAAAATTGGGAAATGGGGGGCAGGGAGCATATGTAGCTTCTAAACAGGTTGTGGGAGCTAAGAAGAATAAATGGTCTGGCCCCCACCCACGGCCCCCACGGATTTCATTTCTCCATGAGATGAGAGGCTGCTATTTGGCTCACCCAGATGTCTTTACCTTACCACCTCCCATGACCTTCTCAGCAGCGTACACTGATTTCCCACATCGCGGACACTTCTCTGATTCTCCAAACTTTGCAGAGAACTTGGAAGGGTTGCTCGTGGTGGCTGCGCGCGCTGGCTTTGGGGATCTGGTGGAAGCATAAATGGAAAGAAGACTGGCCTTGGCACACCGTTTGAAAATCATGTCTCTCCTGATGTACCTCACTCCACTGTGCCTCTAGCTCTTCTTCTACAAGTGGGCATAATCATGGGGTCTGCCTCAGCTGCTGAGAAGGTTAAGTATGATGGCTGTGTTACGGCTCTGAAGACAGCACCTGTTGGTGTGGATGGGCTAATGTGTGGTAGCTCTAGCGGTTCCCTGTCTTTCCTTTCACGCTTTATGGAGTGTTCCGTACATGTCCTTGTGTTGTCATCACTATTGTCACTAGTTTGTTTTTTTTCCTTAGATTTGTTTTGTACTATCGTGAAGCCAGCTGGTTATCTGAGTGGTGAAAATTATAGGACAGGATGATGCATACTTTTCCCAAAGTCACCCGTGCCCTTGAGAACAGTGTCCAAAACAGAGGCAAAGACTCAGCTCCTTGCATTTTTTAGTCTTTGATAATCCCTCATAGGTGGTATCTCTTGAGCCCCACCAGTGTTTAAAGTAGATAGAGACAGTAGGAAGAGAGGGAGGAGCAGACAGTAACAAGACTAGGCATCTCCTGGCTGGTGGAGATGAGAAGAAATCCAGGTCTCCAAAGGCTTTTCACTGTTTTCCCAACGTCAGAAAGTAGGCTTTGGATAATGCAAGACAGAACATGCAGTTGCCATCACCTCATTGTCTTTGACAGAAGGTCACTAGCTAGGATAGAGAGTGATAATAAAAAATAAATCAAGAGAAGGCTTCTAGGTCACATGTGAGCACACGTCCCTTGCCTTTTCCAGGCTCTCTTCCTAAGGGACCAGATGACAAACTGCTCTCTGAGGTCCTTACTCAGTTCAGCTAGCTCTTTCTGACCAATCAGCACAGCGCTAAGCCCAGACAGATACCAGCCTGCCAGACAGCAGCAGTGGACCAGTCACCCTCAGACTGTTCAATTCTGGCTAGTGGTCAGTGATGGTCAACAGTAAAACCAGGGGAGTGAATTGAGCTGGCAGTGGCCATTGTGTTGGGGGACATCAGCACTGTATGGGTATGGCAGCAGGCAGCCAAGGAGGCCCACAAAATCATCATGATTGATGGTTTTTCCTGGGGCTCAGCTCCAGAACCTTCTTCCTTTTGCACTGCAGGCATTACTCATCTTACAACCTAAGAGAGAAGTCTTTAATGACAAGCACACTGAATGACTATGGCTTTCCCACTGGGTTTATGTGATTTGCACAGAAGCTGTCAAAGGAGAAGAAAGAGTCTGCATGCAGTTTGCAAAGGTCAAATAATGGAGCATCTATACAGTCTGGGTTTTCCCTTGCCATGCAAACCAAGAACCATCATGTAAAAGTAATTGCCCTTTAGAAAAGCAGGTAATTTAAAGTCTTCAGAGAGACAACACATTGTTAGGACTTGGTCAGAGTGAGTATTCCTATTGTTGGCAAGTCAACAATAGAGTCCATTCTCCCACTTCCAGAAAATGTTGCCATGGGAACGGAATGAACTGTCTTGATAATTGGAGACTAGTAGGGAGGAAAGAAGCATGGCAATAACTTACTGTTGGAACTGCAGGCCGAGGTGCTCGCCGGTGTCCGTGCTGAGGCAGCCAGCACCCTGTCCAAACCCAATCCCCTTGGGGCCATATCTGCGCCCATAGCAGACCTTACAGTAGATCTCTGACTCATGAGCTGCCACTGTGGTGCTGTCCAGAGCCTTCCTGCAGGCCACTGCAGAGGAGAGGAGGAGTCAAGGAGTTAAAGTTGATCTCCCCACTTCTGTACCCAATACTGTGTTCAGAGCCCCAGGCCAAGAACACATCTGTGATTCTGGCACATCCAGAGCATCTGTTCTGAGTTACTCCCAAGAGAGTCCTGATGTTGCAGATGAGGAAAGGGGCACAGAGAAGAGACGTGGTGTATTTGGTATAAGCAGCTGGAAAGGGGATTAAAAGTCAGCATTGCAACCGAGTGTGTAGTCTGGACCTGCTAGCAACAGTGTTCCTGGCCAGCTAATGATAATGAATCCTGCTGATCGACATCAGGGAAGTCGTGGGGTTGGGGCAGCTTGCTTATATTTTAGTCTTATCGGAGCAGTTTCTGTGTCCATCAAGCTCTCCTTCCTTCCTTCCTTCCTTCCTTCCTTCCTTCCTCCCTCCCTCCCCCCTCTTTCTTTCTTTCTTTCTTTTTTCCTTTCTGTCCTTTTTCTTTCTTGTTTGTTTTGGGTTTTTAAGTCAGTTTCTCCTTGGCTGTCCTAAAACTAGCTCTGTAGACCTCATAGAGATCCACCTGCCTCTGCCTCCAGAGTGCTGGGATATTGTGTCCAGTTCTGGAATCAGGGATGGGGCAGAAGGGACACACGTGACTCACTGGTCCCCTCTAGTCTCCCATTGGCTCAAGCTGCCTTGCCACTATATATTATGTACCTTATGTCATTTGTCTCCAAATATAAGGTAACTAAACCCAAAGCTAAAGATTACAGAAAGAGTTGTTTTTTAAACTTGAAAAGGCTGTGTGGGTGGTGGTGATGGTGGTGGTGGTGGTGGTGGTGGTGGTGGTGGTGGTGGTGGTGGTGGAATTTAACCTAGGGCCTCAGGCATTCCAACCAAGCTCTTTACTGCTGAATTACGTGGGCAATCCTGAGGATGGGACTTTTAAAGATGTAAGTGAAAGTGTCAAATCGTCATATAATATTTAATAATACATGTGAAGGATATATTGGAAATGTTCTTCTTCCTAATCTCATAGAAACTTAGAGATCCCATTCTTTCTTGGCATCCTCATCCAAGCCACTCACTTTTGGGACAGCTGATTGTAGCTAGCTGCCCTGAACAGCT
Organism: Onychomys torridus; assembly: GCF_903995425.1. Lineage (NCBI taxonomy): Eukaryota > Metazoa > Chordata > Mammalia > Rodentia > Cricetidae > Onychomys > Onychomys torridus. The sequence goes on from NC_050443.1 coordinate 33,456,102, forward strand.
CATGTTCACTTAGATCTGTGTCTGAGTCCTTGACAGGCAGTCCTTGTTTGGCTCCTGACCAGGAGGCTACAGCATGAAAATGATCTCAACACAGAGAGCTTATTATCTGCCATAGCATGAAGGGAGCTGTAAAATGTAAAGAATTTCCACAACCTAACAAAACACTACAGTGCTTTACAATAATGACCATTAACTATTTATAGTAATAATTGTGGAGTGAGATCATAACTTCAGAAATAATAAAACATGTACATTCAATTTATTTGTTTCTTTAAAAAACAAAATAAAACAGTTCCACCAAGTGATCTTTATAAGCAACCTAGCATGGATGGGATTATGGCAGGTTAATATGCCTTTCTGAAATGGCATTCTGTTGTTGAAAAAAGAATAATTAAAACAGGCATAAAAGAAGAAGATGACAAATTAAGAAGGATGGGCCAGAGGCTAATGGATGTGGAGCTTGGAAGACAGGCATATGAGAGAGAATTTATTCAAGTATCTATAGGTTAAAAATTCTTTGCTAATAAAAAAAATTTAAGTCATTGAGAGAATGTCCAATAGCATGAGAGACTTTAAAAGGCTTTGATTAAAGAACAAGTTTTTCTTTGAATAACAATTTTGGGAAATGCCTTACACAGGAACATAAAAGGCAAGTACCCACCCAAATCTGCCCTCTTGCCATCAGTTAGCACCCTCCAAAGCTGCTCACAGAGGAGAGGAACTGATCTACCTTGATATCTCCAGACCATGACAGAGGGCCATGTCTGCAAATGTTGGGTGAGTGGCTGACTGGGTGGAATTTCCTTGTCATTAGAGATCAGTGGCTTTCTGTTCTACAGCAGTGAGTTCCAGAGCTATAGCTGACCTCTGTTCCTGTGAATTACTTAGTTCTCACTCTCAGCTCTCCATGAAAGCTTATGAAGAGTACCTCACAATGCCTGGCCAAGTCTGGCCTCCAAAGAGCTTTTTAGAAATATATATTATGTTTTATTCAGTGTGTGTGTGTGTGTGTGTGTGTGTGTGTGTGTGTGCGCATTAGCATGTGAATGGAAGTCACCAGTATTTTTATTTAAAACAGATTGATTATAAATACAATCTCTTTCTAAAGATAAAAAGGGGATATGATATAGATATGATAGGATGAAAGGGTAGGTTAATGAACTTACTTCTAAAGAGCAACAACTCATTTAAAATGTTTTATATTGGTATAGATTTTAGTCTATTGATACAAACTTAAAGTTAATTTTGTTATACTATGTGTATATTTCTACTCTTATTTAAGGTATTGTGTTTGTACAGCTAATTTAAAATTATAATGGATAATTAAAAATAGATTAATAACTGGTCATCTATGATAATCATACTCATAGCCATGTTAGTTAAATCTTCTAGGTATACACAGAGATATTTCAGATAGACAGGTAATCTTCAAACACTTCAAAGGTCTACAGAATATGGCATTTAAAATACTTTTAAAATTTAGACTTTCTGGACAGTGAGACATGTCTGCTCCTGGCAGCACCAATTTACTTCAGAGAGGAGGATGGGCATTAAAGACACTTCATATGGAGTTTATCTTCACCTTGACAAAAATAGCCATTTGGACAAGAAACTGTTCTTGCCTGGACTACTTGATTGACTGGATGTACAGGACCCATAGAAAGGTGACCACTAAACTTTGCTTGACAAAATGGTCCTTCAGGTTCCTGCTTCGCAGAGGAAACTGCCAGACATTCTACAGGACACTGAGAGAAGTGACCGAGAGACTCTAGCCCTGTGGGATGAAGACAAATGCCCCAACTTTACAAAGGAACATTAGGTGACTGTCCAGACTGCCAGGTGTCTCTGTCTACCCTGCAAGACTCCCAAAAAATGCTTGCATCTTTCTCCTGGTTCTCAGGTAATATTATATCCTTCTGAGGCCTTTGATATGGTTAAAAACTAGATAGTTATAATTTCCTCAGTTATGATAAAAGATAAGTTAGATATAAAACCTTAGACTCACAAAATATAAAATAGATAGGATATCTTCTTTAATATTGTAACTGTAATTCTTGCTTGATAATTGTTTTATTATCTAAAATTTTACTATATGAAAGTTAAAACCTTGCTTTTTAAAAAAAAAAGAAAAGGGGAAGTGCTGTGGGATGTTCTGTATGTCAAATGTGTTGCTCTGATTGGTTAAAATAAATAAAGTGCTAATTGGCCAGTAGCCAGGCAGGAAGGATAGGATAGGCGGGACAAGGAAGAGGAGAATTGTGGGAAGTAGAAGACTGGGAAGAAAGATGCCATCATGACAAGGAACATGTAAGGTACTAGTAAGCCATGAGCCACGTGGCAAAGTATAGATTAATAGAAATGGGCTAAATATAAGAGTAAGAGCTAGACAATGGTAGGCCTGAGCTAATGGCCAAACAGTTTAAATAATATAAATGTCTGTGTGTTTATTTTATAAGTGGGCTACTGGACTGCTGGGGCTTAGTGGAACCTGGAGAGAAGCTCTCCAACTACAGAGTGGAATCTGGGAAGTCTCTTGAGAGAATACAGAAAAGTGCACACACACACACCCCGAGAGGCCCCCAATCACACAGCTGAAGTCCACACTACTACGCTCTCATCCCACCCATGGGCTGGATCAAATGGGGTATGCTACCAAGTGTCCAAACTCTTCTCCTGTGGCTCCACTGAGCACTGCCAGCATCGTTTACTGGGGAATCAAGACAACCCCCGAGTGGGATGATTCCATCCACTCCAATTCCTACATAGCATCAAAGTTAATAAAAGCAGGACAAAGCCTGGAAGGCTGGATTTCCAGGTGTTGGACCCCAGTCTTCTACTATAACAAATCCGTCTTCATCTTATGGATAGAGAGATGAAGCACACCATGGTAAACCAACTTCCCACAGTTACACAGTTAGTTAATGAAAAAGTCTAGACTCAACACTTACTTTTTGTTAGTTCCAGTGTTTTTTCCAATTCTATTAACTTTAAAGAATACTAGCTTTTTTTTAGAGAAACACCAAAGATTTGTGGAATGGATAAAAAGTTCTAGGTAGTCATAAGTGAACAATGGTGAATATGAGAGATATGTAAGGAGACTTAAAAGACAATTACCCATCATTAAAATCCAAAGCATCAGTAGGTTTGTCAACCTACTCACCCAGAACAATCCTCTTTCCTCTATAAATATGTTTGCTGAGGAAAGGAAGGACCATGGAACTGCAGCTGAGGACATAGCATGCCACTATTTCTGGCAGATACAATTGGAGTATGTTTCTCTGGACCCTACCATTTAGAACCTGGGCATTGCAGTTCATTTGGAGCTATGTCAATAGATACCTCACAGTCACTAGGGTGGGGCACAAGGGTGAGAACTGAGCCAGCTAACAGATCCTGCCAGAGCCAGGATAACAGATACTGAACAGAGCAGATCTGTAAGCCATTTTGTTTTGGCCTAGAAGCAGAGAAGGTGGGTGGCCATCTCAAAGCCATGGCCCATTTCTCCCAGAAAAGGACTGAATACTAGGAAAACACAGAATGTGTTGTCAAGGAGCACTGGAAGGGGAGTCTGAAGGTGCAGGATTTAGCCCTCATTGTGTTGTAGGTACATACCACCTGGGCCTAGAGATAAGCAATGACTTGACCAAAGTCACATGACAGACCCTCGGGTAGGTGACAGAAGCCCAGAGCTCCCTCAGTTTGGGCATTTGTCATTCTGTCTGGCAGCTGATGCTAAAGAGTTCCTTCATGGAGTGCTGATGCCTCAGCCTGACATGTGCTGCCCACTGCCTGACCCAAGTCCTTTCTTAGGGAGTACTAGTCACAGCTGGCTTCAGTGACGGCTGACCAGGGCCACACAAAATGCCAAATCTAGTTTGGCTCCAGACAACTGCTGGTTTCCTTCCTCTGCCAAGTCATACTTTGCAAATGTCACAGAGAGCAGGGCCATGTCTGCTTGTCCTGACTTTGAGCCCGTGAAACCGCCTTTGAGCTGGTGCATGGCTAGAGAAAGTGTTCAAGGGAGCACTGTGCCCACAGTCAGTATTTCTCACAAATTCCTGCTATGCTGACCCACTGTGAGAATCACTGACACTATTGGGATTCTATGAGAACTCAGATCTCCCCCTTTGTGGTGCCAGTAATCCCCCTGGGGGACTGTCCAACTCACTGCAGTGGAAGCAGGTCTTGTGGAAGCTCCTCCCATTACACTGGATTTCTTCTGCGTGGTAAACTGTCTTTTCACAGGCTCCACATTTTGCGCCTCCTCCCCAGTTTGGCATGGTGAAGACTCTGGCCAAGGTCAATCTAAGAGGATACAAAGCAAATGCCCTAGGTTTAGATGGCATCGAGGGTAAACTAATCTAGAAATCCAGTGGTCTGAGGCCTGGGGAACAGCCTGATTCATTCTATCACTCACTCATTCACTCAGTCAGCAAATGGCTACCTTCTACAAGGAGCTCAGATATTGGAGGCTTTGAGGCATCTGTTTATTGAGTCAGCTTAGTTCCCTTTTCTGTTAAATTTCAGCAATATCTGTCCTTGAGTATTTCACAGGCTTCCTGGAAGGAATAGATGGCTAGTTTTATGTATATAAAATTGTATTCTAATATTTTTTTTGTCATCTGAAGTTTGGAAGTTATCTTATCAGAAGTGGGATTAGCTTCTGAACATGACATATTCTTGTCTGTCTCCCTTAGATGGCAATACAGTGAAGGTTATGGATTGGTGTGCCTCAGAGCAGGCAGTGTTGATGGTGCAAATGCTTACAGTCTAGGCTTGCCCCGCTGGCAAATATATATATGATCATAAATACATATATGATATGTAAATTCTCTTCTCAAGTGTTGCTTCTCATGTCTGTTGTTGAAGAATGTCATGGTCAGGCACATAGGTCAGCACCATTGTAGCTCAGCCATCTGGGAAGATAGACTGTGCTCTCAGCTGCCCCCAACACGTTCTCTACCTCACCACGCAACACTTTTCTCTGGGGTGTCACATTGTCGTTTAGGAAACCAGAAGATTCCGTGTGTGGGAAGGGACTTCAGAGCTCGCAGGGCTCAGTGGGAGATGGCACTGACCTGTCTGCTGCACCTTTGAAACATTCTGTCTACAGCCGTGCCTGTCCTCTCTCAGTTTTTTCACTGGGAGGATGATGTTTAAGAGATGCTAATAAAGGGAGCGGTGAGCCATAATTTTCATGGACCTGTAAGTGTGACCCCAATTTTCAGTTTGATTAGAACAAAGCTGAACTAAGCTGTTGATATTCAGTAGACTTCTGAAGCCTACCATCTGCCCAAGGCACTGGATTTTCCCCAGGATCCTTTGGCTTCATGGAAATGTGGTGTGTCGTGGTATCATGGATACTAAGTGCCATCAGGCCACTCTAAGAGGCAGTTCTGGCCTTCTCTCTCATTTCTGGGAAGACAGTTCCTTCTTGTAATAGTTGTGATTACCACTAAGCCCTCTTGGGTCAGCTCTCCGGGTTGTGTCACAGTCTCACAACACTGACAGTGTTTGCTAAGAAACAGAAAGTAAACAGAAAACAGACCACTGAACCTGACACTGGGCTGAAGGGTATGTCCCAATCTGAGCATCTCTGAGATGTCTTTCCTTGTAGAAGTCATTTTAAATACCCCATACTTCCTCTTGGTGTCTTCTCCATTTAGAAAAATTTTAGGAAACAACTTCAAAACAAGAAACATTTCGTAGAAGTTTCTATTCTGCCATTCAGTTTATTCGGTGGAGTGGAAAGAGTGAGATGAACCTGTTGCAATCAAGTCTGTACTCACTCATTCGCTCACCGAGTGCTTACTACCTGCCTGGCTGGTGTACTGTGCTAGGTCCTAAGCGGTGGGTCCAGGAGGGAATATAGAAGAATAAGAGGGTGGTGTCCCTGGCATTGAGAAGCCCACACCGGGAAAAGCAGGCAGGAGCCAGAACACCTTGGACTGGAGTGCTAGGGTAACTCAGAAGAGAGAACAGCAGCAAATGCAGAAGAGATCACATTCAGATGGTTTGTAAGGGTGACCAAGAGGCCAGCAGATACAGAAAACAAACAAACAAACAAACAAGAAAACAGAAGGACATTTCAGGTTGCTTTAAGAATTAGCAAAAAGCCACAATATCTTCATATCTCCAAAAAGAGCCTAAGTAGTTCTACTGGACTCCATTGAAATGGTAGACTCTTGAGTTGGAATGAATTTTGAAAATTTTCTGACATACTCATTTTCAGCCAAGATGGCTACATAGAAAGCAAGCAACTAGGGTAATTTCTTAGCTAATTTATTTTTCCTGGATCCATCCTTCAAGTATGAAAGGTAACGCATTTTCTAGAAAAGAGTGGAATCACATAATTGTATTCATGTTTGTTCTGATCCCAGGTTTCAACATAATACAAACAAGAAAAAATGTAATATGTTTCATCTGAGAACTTGACAGTGACCCTTGTGGAATTAATGACATGGAAACTTTCAGTGCAGACAATGTCAGGTCAGATTTCTTATTTCATATTGCCGGTGAGTTTACCGGCATGACCAGCAAGTTTCATGGGAGACTGATATGCCTCCTAGAAAAGTATAAATATTCTTATGCATTTGCCTCAGCGTACTTTTCAGAAGGAGGGTAAAATTGCATATAAGACCTCCTCACCGGCTAATGCATCTCAACAAGCTTGTTCGTAAGTGATCATGACTTTACGCCTTACATACATCAGGACTCAAAACCCAAAATAGAAACACATAAAGATTCACTTAATAGATGTACATTCCATTCCTGAAGACGGGAACACAGCAATGGAAACTATACAAGAAAACTGTCTTTGATTTCCTCTTCCAATGCTCACAGGCCAAAAGGTAGAGAGATCACACTATGTCCTGAACCTGAAAGCATGGGCTCTGGTTGTCATTTATCACTTGAACTTGAGAAAAATAAATGTTAGTAACTTCTTGTGCACAGGACCCTCGTGAAGGTCATGGGAATATGGTGGCAATTTAAAGCAGTACTGAGCTATCCCAAGGCAAATGCGGTTCTTTTCTTTTTTACAGGCTAGTCAAGCACCACCAATGTGCTCTTTGAGTCGCTTTGATTGAAAGTACATTTAGGACCTGGCTTCCAGATGGCCTTTTTGGCTTCTGCATTGCTTTGGAATAGCTGTGTTTCAACACCCAGAGCTGGGATCCAGATGAGCATTTACCTTGGCACAATGCCAAGAGATGGGCCATTTGTTTATCAGTGTTGCTTGGAACTGGCAAGGGTCATTGAAGGTAGGGCACCAAATATAGGCTTGCCTGTCAGTCAGCACTGTTTATCACCTGGGTCACTATCACACCACCTGGCACTGCTTTCTGGAACTATTCTTGAGGTTGCTGTTGTCACAGGCAAGTCATAGGTCAGGGTCGAAAGGGAGACAAGAATTTGAAAGGATGAGGTAGAAAGTGAGGCCTGCTGTACCAGCTGGGAGCAGACTGGACCATCTTGGTTACCCCAATCCCACTGAGAGGTGGCCTTGAATGGGCTTCTTAAATAACGGCTTTGTGAACGAGAATTGCCTCTAAAGTGGCAGTTCTCTAGAGTGGGTCAGTGGGATCAGATCCGGGCCTACAATCTAGTCCTTTCTAACCTCTCCAAAGCAGTGGGGTCCAGCAAAACCATTAACCTCTCTGACCTTTAGTGTCCTTTCTGAAGTGAGAGCTCTTTGGGAACTGCTCAGAGAATTGCTTCAATTCACAACCTGCTACACACTCTGTAAACTGTACAGTACTCAGTTATAAAATGTAAGTTTTAATTGAATCTGCCACCACTCTAAACTGTCATGCTTCATCTGAATTTTCTAAAACAAAGACAAATTGTTCATTGGGCAGTCCTCCAAATTTTATTCCTCACTCCCTTTCTTCTTCCCTTCCTCCTTCTCCTTCCTTTTTCTCTGTTTCTTTCTCTTTCTACTCATCCCCTGCAAATATAAGACTGAAAGATGACATTTTAGGGCAAAATGAAATAGACAAAACAGCCACTTAGTGAGTGTGTTCCTTCTTAGAGACCCATTTAAAGATCTGGGAGAGATGCGTAAGCCAAGATTTAGAGAGAGACCTCCAGAAGCTCAGCAAACATCTTCAGCTCACTGTTGACCCACCTGATACTCCTAAGAGAAGCCTCCACATGATGAGTTGAACTATCAACACTGGCTAAGACAGAGTTATCACAGGAACACTGGACTCTGTGATAATTAGAGTTAGTACTATCTCAAACATTGCCATGAAGCAAAAGATTCTAGAGCACATCCCTTGGACCAGTAACTCATGACCAGTAACCCTCCCAGGCAGCTGCTGTTGAAAGCATCTTTTCAGATAGGGAACTGTGCACTTAGGCAATTTACATCCCTATCCTATATCACATGATAAGAATGGAGCTCCAAAAACTCTGACTCCAAAGCTATGTTCACATACTCATGTCGGCCACTGTTCATGTTTACATCAATACATTCCATATATTATCCTTGATACAGCAGTCCAACACAGTAAAATGTGTTGTTCCCTAGTTGGGGGTGCAAAAAACCATACAGAAGGCTAGATAGCTTGACCAAATCACACAGCCAGGAAATGGGAGAGCTATGTCTCAAAGGCTATTTAACTTGACCTATGTGCAAGCTTTTGCTGCAACAGGAGACAGACATGAGCCTGCACTTCCAGTGACCAAGTATCTCATCTGGTGGGAACTGAGATCTGACAGATCCATCATCTCTTCATGGGGCATAGGAAGTATTCACAAGAGGAGTCCCAGGGAGTTCAACTTAGTGACACAAGGGACATCCCCGGGATCTGTGGTGTTCAAACATGGAAAGGGCTCCTCTAGAGTTGGAGGTCTCTCTCACTGTTGATTTTCATCTCCTGTGTGAATGGACATCTATGTGGCTGCAGTGCAGCAAAGCATCTTGCAGAGTCCTTTAAGCCCTGAGACCACTTTAAGGACCTGAACTGCGAGCGATCGAAGCCTCTCTTCGAAGAAATGCTGCTCAGGAGTGTCCCCTGGCAAGTGCCTCTCCTCTCGTAATTCAGCAAGGAAGGCCTCAAAGTGTGAAAAGGCATAGGCTTTGGAAAGAACCAAAGCCACGTTCAAATCACTAACAGTCTGACCTGGGCATATGGCTCAGATTCCTGAGCACATCCCTATACATGTCGAAAGGAGCACTTTTGTCCCAGAAGGCTAAAGGCAATAACAGTGCACTCCAGATTCATTCTTGGTGCACACAGGGATCTGATCATTTTTATTGCCCTTATATTATTATGATGGTTTATTAGTGGGGTTTGCTCTGTAGACTTTTTAAGTCTATTTTTGCAAAGCAAGCAAAGCTCTCTGTTTTTCTCTCTCCATGAATCTTCATTTCAGACCACAAATCAACTGTGTTTCTCAGTCTTCAGAATCTCAATTTGCCACCCATGTGTGGCCAGCACAGGGACAGGGGGGTCTGCTCCCATCTCAGGCTGCCTGTACCATTGACTGAGTTGACTTCAGCCACCTTTCCTGCCACACCTCTCTGAAGCTCTCCTTGAGCTTACCTTGCCAATCACTGAGGCTTTGGAAGAAGCATGCCCACACAGAGCTCCTGTGGCTGAGAGGAGGGTGACTTCCTTCTGATCTTATGGACCAGGTATATATATGAAACCTCTTCACCACCTTTCACAAAACCTTGGAAGAACTCTGTGCTTAGAAATTACCATGAACGTTGGCCCTCAGGCATGGTGGACATGTGACAGACTGTAGTGCACAGTCTCAGTGTCCCTGCTCTGAACTCATCTCTGTAGCATGGCTGACTTTTGCTCTTGGAAGCCATTCTTGGTTCTTCTTTGTCCTTTGAAGACCACATCGTACCCTGGTCACAACCTGGCTCTGCTGCTTTCTGGCCATGTGACCGTGTGACCGCTGCAGTCCCTTGAACTTTAGTTTCTTCCCCTAAAACACCTTTTCTAGGACTTACTGTGACTCTAAAGAAGCTCACACTTATTCTGGGACGGCAAGAGGGCAGGTAAACAGCATCAGCTACTGATCGCTGTGCCCAGCAATACCCTTCAGTGGAACTCTCCATAGACTCCACACTTCACCATTCCTAGACAATCCCTGCATCCCTTGCTGCTTCCTTCCCTGGGAGGGAAACTGTTATCACCTAGGCAATATCATATTTCCTTTTGACATGACTCCCAACCCTCTATACAGTAAGTACTCCCACACATCTGGGCAGCATGCTTGTGCTTGGAAGGCTGCCTGCCTGGGGTTGTATTTCCTGTGAACGATACTCCTAGGCCTGTATCCTTCCTCTTGACAAACATGTCAATCATCTCTTCACTTCTAGCTAGCTTGTTAGCCACTCTGACTGCTGGACTTTTGTCATCATCCTGTACTTCACGGGACATCTTTGCTAACCCAGAGAAGGCCCTGTGCCCTTTCTGGAAGGCTTCCTTTATTCATACAGTCACCTTAAAATTGTGAAGGACTTCTCTGTATCTCACTCCATCCACACAAATCCTCTACAGGTCATGTGGTCACCCTTGCATTTTACTGCTCCAAAAGTGAAAGCTGGGGAGCAAAGGGACATTCAGAGCTATGAATGTCCACTTTTCTTTTTCTCTCCTGGTTCCCAAGAGTGAAGGATTAGCATCTAGCATGGTTCTGTCTCCACTTTCCGGGTGAGGTTCTTGTGGTGTGCCTGTTGGGTGCTGCTGTTGCTCCTCTTACGCTGTCCCCATGCTTTCTCTCACCCTGTCCAGCCTCTGTCCGGCATGCTTTCTTGCCTCTGATAGACATGTGTGTGTGTGTGTGTGTGTGTGTGTGTGTGTGTGTGTGTGTGTGTGTCCAGGCTACAAGAGCACCTGTCGGCCCATCCTGGGAGCAGGCACCAAACCCTGGCTGAGGTACAGCTCCTCCTACCAGTGGAGCTGCTGACGCTGAGCACAAAAGAGAGTTGTTCAGAAATGAACCAAAGCCACATCAGGGAAATCTCCATGTGTTCTGGACACAAAACAGTTCTACATACATTGTAATCAACTGGTTGATGAATGATGAGGCCTTTTACAGTTGAGAGGTGTGGTAATTTCATGCAGATGGCCACAGTTTTCATTACGTGAGATACCCCTGCTCTTTGTCTTGTAGGAAACAGCGTAGCATGTTCATCTTATATCATTTCCCTTGACACTCAGTCTCCTAAGTAAACTGAGGGAAGACACAGATTACCCACATTCCCCTACCCTTTTTCAAGGCTTGTGCCTCCATCTGCCCCAATTCTGAGATAGGAGCCAGTCCACATGGCCCATTAACTGGCATTGCACATATCACACTGCAGGGAGACAAAGCCCCTGCAATGGCCTCCCAGCTCCTCTATGGAGGATTCTTCACCCTGGCTAAGGGTCAGAACAGAAATAAGAAGTGGCTGCTTTGATCTGCACAGTGTTTCTGCCCAGGTCATTGCTTAAAAATGCTTCTCATCCACATTCACTAGACATAAAAAGAAATCCTTGACTGAAACCCGAAGGAAACACTGAGAATCGCCCTTGCCACCGGCAGTGAATTCATCTTCCCACTAAATAAGAGCTTTTAATGGATTCCAGCATCACACTGTCGTTCTTTCTTTTTTTAAGACCAATTTTGTTTCATTTGAAATGGCTAAAAGCATGCCTGTCACTGAACATCTTTGGTGTGTATCTATTTTAAAGCAACAAACCTGGAATCTCATTCATCTAGCCACACCTTGTGAGCAGCTAAGCTTCCTGGTTTGAGTTGAGAAAGGCTCTTCTCTGTGCTATTGGGTCTATGACACCTGTTTGTAACTGAGTAGTTCTTTAGAGTTTAGAAAAAAATGTCAAAATGTCACTATATTTGTATCAAGCCCTTGAAGGATAAGAGACCAAGACCCCAAGGGCAGGGACTTCCTTAGAGCCAGTCGTCTGCTTCTTCCGTGACAGTTCAGTAGTGCTGGTCTGTTGAACTCCATTTTCCTCTGCTCTCCTGCCATCCGACCCAGAGGATTAGAGTCATCCCTCTGTGACAGTGGCTTGAGACCCAGATTAATCCCATGCCCATTGCTGTGTCTGAGAGGTTCCCTTGAATTCCCAACTTTTCTTGTTTTTAGGATGCCAGGAAATTAAAACCAGACCACCACACACACACACACACACACACACACACACACACACACACACACACACACTTCCTAATCCCTCCCCCAACATTAATCATGCTTTTAGGAAGTTTAAAACAACTATTAGATCCACATATGGATCGAGTATATAACTTGACCCTCCTCATATGCAGCCAGAGTGGGTGCTGGGGCTTGGTTGTAAAACGTACCTCCACTCTATAGAACTCTATATGGTCCCATTGGTCACCGAGTCGTCAGCCACCCCACCCCAAATGCCTGTTTCAATTCACTTACCTGCCTGTGTGGTCTCTGTCAGCTCAACTGAGTAAGGGGACTCTTGTCCTCTTTAAATATATCGAGGCTGTCACCAGCCTTGGCTTGCTGAGGGGAGGGCTGTGGGGGGGCTGAGAGGAGGGGGTGAATAAGACATGAGTAACACAACTGCCCAAAATAGCCCGTGACCAAAGCCCTTAGCTGTGTTCCCCAGCTCCCCCACCCCACGCCAGCCGGGAGCCTCCTGGAGAACAATATTAGTTGGGTTCTATTTTAATTGCCATTTGCCTAAGGCACCAAGGGATGCATTTGTGAAGTGTACAGTTTCTGACCAAAGACTTGGACTTAGAAGAAGAGTAAAGGGTTTTATGTTTAAAACGATTTCTGCAGTCCCCTCCCCCACACTCTGCCTGTTCTGGAAATCAGTGTATGGTACCTGCAAATGAATCGTAAGCCATGCCTGGGAGCCCTCTGGAATTCCGAGACCCAGGTCACCACACTTGTGAGGAGAACTCAGAGCTAAAAATAAAAATGATGGGGGTCTGGCACACACTTAGCTAATCTCCTCAAGGAGGCTTGCACAGGAGGTGGGGTTGACATCAGCTAATCATCGGAGGCCTGTTTATCTGAGAAAGAAAAGTTTTCTCTAAAGTTTTAAGTCTCAAGTATTGATTAATGGACTAGTAATGGTTTAGACTAGGGCTTGTGGTAATTTCACAAGGAAGGGCATAGCATTGCTTTAAATCCAATATGCTCGGTCTGTGTTACCATGGAAAACACCATGGCTTGTTCATCTGAGAAATAAGGCAAGGTCAAAGGATCTTAAGAATTCTTGTGGATAGCAGCTTTCAAAGTCTCGTGTGTGTGTGTGTGTGTGTGTGTGTGTGTGTGTGTGTGTGTGTGTGTGTTTCAGTCCTCAACCTGTATATACCAGCATTACTGTAATTCTAGCATCTGAGAGGTGGAAGCCAGAGGATCACAAGTTACCATTATCAGCCACATAACAAGTTCAAAGCAAGCCTGGTCTACTTGAGTCTCTCTCTCTCTCTCTCTCTCTCTCTCTCTCCATATATATTTGTTTGTTTATTGGTTTTTCGAGACAGGGTTTCTCTGTGTAGCTTTACACCTTTCTTGGAACTTGCTTTGTAGAGCAGGCTGGCCTCGAACTCACAGAGATCCACCTGCCTCTGCCTCCTGAGTGCTGGGATTAAAGGCGTGCACCACCACCGCCCAGCTGACACCAATATTTTTAATGTAGTTAATGTTAAATGGGACACCAACACATAAAGCCAATAAAACTGGAGCTCCACAGTGCTTCTTGTGTACTTTTTAATGTTGCATTTTAAAGTCAGGCACAAGAATACATTCCTGAGAGAGAGTCTGTAATGACTTTTCAAAATCCTTACAGAATGGAAGGCACCTCAGCTATGACCGAGCTGTGTCGCAGGTGATGATTCCACAGGACTGGTTTCTCTGAGGCCACACTCCTCGGCATGTAGGCAAGTCTTCTTATGTCTTCCCATGATCTTCCTTTGGTGTAGGTGTTGGCCCATATTTCCTTATAAGGATACCAGTTATATTTAATTAGTTTCTTCCTTGAAATCCCCATCTCCAAATACAGCACCACATTCTGAGATTTGGGAGTTAGTTAGGAAGTAAATGTGGATTTTAGAGGAATCCAATTTAATCTTCATTTTGCATTCCTCTTGGGCAATTATCATGCTTACATCTGAGAATCTATATTCAAGGTGAATATAGATTTATTTCTTTATTCTTTATTTATATGACTATATTCTTTAGTCAGAATTTAGACAGAACTATCTATAATTCACCAGTAGTGTTGCAGTGGGTGATGGCAATGGTATCAGTTTATTCTTGTTCCTTTATTAATTTGATTTGTTTCCTCTGGAAACTTTAAGATCTCTTAAATTTCACAATTTTTTTTGTCTTTTAGAGTTTATATAACTTGTAATTTAGTGGGTCATTTCAGCCAGAAAATTTGTTTTCTTTTTTGTTTGTTTGTACTGTTTTTAGCTTTGAAATTTTTAATTTTTAAATTAACTCTTCCTTCTAAGGCCCATTAAAAACCAGAACTCTGTCTTTTTGTGTTTATTCAAAAATTCCTTAGCTCAATGTTATCTGAAACAGTGGTTCTCAACCTGTGAGTCATGACCCCGTGGGGGGAGGGGGATTGAATGACCCTTTTACATTGGAAAACACAAACATTTACATTATGATTCCTAACAGTACCAAAATTACATTTATGAAGTAGCAATGAAGATGATTCTATGATTGGGCATGGACTACAACCTGAGGAATTGTATTAAAGGGTCACAGCATTAGGAAGGTGGAGAACCACTGCGCTAGAGTGAATTTGCATTACATCCAAATATATTCAGCACTTACTCATTCACTCATTTAAAAAATGATTCCATCTACATTTTTTCAAATTTTGTCTCACTGTATAGTTCAGCCTTGTCTTGAACTCAAGATTTCCCTGTCCTAGCCTTCTGATTTCTGAGATTCTAGTGTGCACCACCACACTTGACGCTGTATAATTTTTAGCATATCTAATTTTCTGCCCAGCCTATTCTTGCTTTCTGATTGGCATATCATCCTGAACTTCTGCAGACATTAATGACAATAATTGATAAGAGGTCTATTTTCTCTATTCTGTTTTCTCGGTTATTGGTTCTTTTGTGCATTGACTTTAGGGTTCCTCATAGTGCTAGTTTCTTTTTTTCTTTTCTTTTCTTTTTTTTTCTGAGATAGGGTTTCTCTGAGCCTGTCCTGGATCTCTCACTCTGTAGACCAGGCTGTAGACCAGGCTGGCCTCAAACTCACAGAGATCTGCCTGGCTCTACCTCCCTAGTGCTGGCATTAAAGGAGTGTGCCACCGACACCCGGTAGTGCTAGTTTTTATAATGTATTCAGGATTATTGGTTGTCAGTTTATAATTCACAGAATTCCTATTTGTTCACCTCCTGGTAGATAGCATTTCCAATCGAAGGAACTTCCCTTCAGTTGTGGGCCAGGGATGGATCATGCTGAACAGTGGTGTGTTGTGTCATTTTGGGCTGGTGTAAGAGTTTCCAGCCCCTCTGGAGGTCACTAGGTCTCTGGGAATCTCTCTAGGCCTTCTCTTCCTCCTCCTCCTCCTCCTCCTCCTCCTCCTCCTCCTCCTCCTCTTTCATTTGTTTGTTTTGTTTTTTGAAATAGGGTTTCTCTGTGAAACAGCTCTGGCTATCCTGGAACTTGCTCTGTAGACCAGGCTGGCCTTGAACTCGCAAAGATCTACCTGCCTCTGCCCCCCAAGTGTTGGGATTAAAGGCATGCACTAGCACTGCCCAGCTACTCCAGACTTCTTGACACTGTGGACTTGAACCACACTGGCCCTGGGTCTGTTTCTTTGCTCGTTATCATGGTGGCTCTCAGAGTCTCACCCACATCATATTTCTATTGATTTCATTTAGAGTGTCTCCAGTGTTGGTTAAAGCGGTGGCACTGGTGGCTGGCCTGTGCCCGTGGCTGGCCGCTGGAGGAGAGTCCTGGACAGAAGAGTCGGTGCAACATAGTTACCTTTAGAGCTTTATTGGGAGAGAAAGGGAGAGAGAGGGAGAGAGAAAGAGAGAGAGAGAGAAACAGAGAGACAGAGAGACCGTGCAGAGGGAAGAGAGGGGAAAGAGAAAAGGGAGGCACACAGAGGGCCCGCCCACTTTGTAGGCTGGGCCACCGTCCCAGGCTGATGATGTAATTAAGGACAGAATCCTTACACCCAGTGCAGGCCCCACCTAATTGCAGGGATCCTCCACATGCTCGGGCCCTCTTTTCCATCAAACAATTTCTTCTACTTTCTGTATTTCTTCAAACTTCCTTACCTACTAATGGACACTCTCTGTTCTTCACTATTATTTATGGTTTTTTTTTTTTTTCCCTATTACAACTCTTCCTGGAGTCCCTTAGTCTTCTGGCAATCTTTGTTCTTCAACCAAGTAGCCAGGAGCTACATTTGGCTATTCGGGTTGAAATGGTTTATAATTGAAAAATATGTGATTTCCTGGTCATTGCAGATGTGTAGTCAAAAGATTTCCCATGTCCCGCCTGGCCCGCAGTCGGGACAAATCTCTCTCACCTGCAGTCTCGCAGCCGCTTATAAAATAATCACTCAGAGGCTTAATAGTGATTGCAAACTGTATGGCCTATGGCTCAAGCTTCTTGCTAGCCAGCTCTTATAACCTAACCCATTCCTATTAATCTATAAGTTGCCATATGGTTGTGGCGTTACCAGTCGGTCTGCTGACATCTTGCTGCTCCTTGGGCAGTGGCTGGTGTCTCTCCTTACTCTCCTTTCTCCTTCCTGCCTTTCTTTCTCTTGGATTTCCTGCCTGGCTACAACCTGACTCACCATAGACCAGAGCAGTTTCTTAATTAACCAATCATAGTAACACATATTCACAGCTTACAGAAAGATATCCCACAGCATAGGTGTTTAATGGTCGTGTGCCCAGTGCCTACACAGAGTACATTATAGACAGGAAAGGCCCATCACTGTAGAAAGTTCTATTGGGCTGCCCTGCCATAAAGCTTCTCTGTGTGAAAAATGCAGAAGTGCCTATGTCCTGTGTGGGTGCTGTGAAGAAAAAAAAAAGAATACGCAGCATGTCTGGGATATACAGCAGGACACCTGGACAACAGGAGCTGGAAGCACACTCAGTAGTAAATGAATGGCAATGCTAAGATCTGAGGCCATTGCTGCTGCAGCATTGTTCCCTGAGAGCCATCAAGAGACAAGCCATGATGGACTGCAGGTCAGAGAGAGGATGAGACCACCTAGGACACACACCTTAAACAATACCCTCTTACTCAAAATCAGAAAGGAAAGAGCACTATGTTATAAGATCTTTCTTTAATCCTCACAATAACTTTGCCAAGAAGATATTATTATTCCTCTCACTGTATTAGTGAGCAGATACAGCCCCTAGAAACAGTCAGTCCTCCAACACACATGTGAGTCCGGCAGCCTTAGGCAGTGCACCCACATATTCCCCTCCTTACCACCCCTGGAGTAGCTAATGCCTAGCAAGTCACTGGGTCATACAGGTCACCAAGGGACAAAGCATTCAAATGCAGACCTCATTCCAAAACCCTCTGCACAAGTGGTCCTTAGGTTAGCTTGATCATGGTCCATTCAGCAAACATTTTTGAGCAATATACCATACATGCTTATAGGCACTCTCATATTTACATATGTCTAACTTATCATGTTCCTATAGTATGCATATAATGAAGCACATTAAAACTATGCACTGAAAAGGGAAAAAATATAATACAAGTTCTAATTCCTTTTCTCTTATTCCATTATCTCACATGTTCCCCTGGTTGCTGCTCATCATTCCTGACTATAGAAATCACTGCTCTGCACTGTGTCACACAAAAGAAGGAATATTTTAAAAAAAGAATCTGCAGCCTAGGAATCTTTGCTTCCATCTGCTCATCCAAACTCCTCTGAAAAGAAACATAATTGGACCCTGATGTATTCAATGTCAGCAGCATTCTTGAAGTAACTAGGGCTTTTTTGCTATTTCTATGCACCAGTGGTCTGACATTTGTCCTTGGTTCTTATTTCAAAAAGAGAATTAACTCTAACCTCCCAGTCAGAGGTTGATCCTGGCCCTGTGTCCTGTCTGTGAGAGGCACAGAAATGTACAGATGGACACCTGAGTGTGTCACAATGGTTGTTTCTACCTAAGCTGATAACAACACTGTCTTTTTTACTGAAAGGAGCTGGGACTGGAAAAAGCAAGTAGCTCAATTGTTCACTCTATCGGGAAATGTTTAATGGGTCACTACTGTGACAACACTGTCCTTACCTAATGCTCCTCAGCCGGAGAGCACTCAGTCTCTGTTCTTTTATGTCTGTTTTTCTCTCTCGGAAGCAGAGGGAGAGTACATGTGCAATTACCCCCTTTCTACAGATGAAGAAGCCGCCTTGAGAAGCTCAATGATACTACTAGTAAATGGCAAGGTCAAGGACATGGTCCTCCACACCAAAGGCCATGGACTGGTGGAAATTTCACTACAGCACTATTATACAGATGTCAAAGAGGACTCTAGGTCCGATGCCTGCACAGAGAAAGTCCAAACTCAACTTCATCTTCCACTGAGAGATTAGCAAGTCTTTGTATGATCAGTCCCTTGGAGTCAGGAGAGGCTGCTCTTGGATTGAAGCCCCTAACGGTATCTTTGAGCAGTACGGTCCCTGAAGTGGCCACCACAGGCCAGCAGTCTGACCAGGGCAAGTCAAGTGAGCACCATTCAGTGTGTGAGACTGTCTTAGGAGTTATTTTGGTGGATTGAGTAGATGCTCACTGGTCACCCATGTCAACAAGATATTCAACGTCTTTTGAATCTATCCTTCTTTCTCTTTCTGTGGCTCCTCTTTGTGTCCTCATTCAGATGTCTTGCTAGACTTTTCTAGGAGCCCTCACCAAGCTTTCCCACCTCTCTCTCTCATCTGGCACATCCACCAAGAGTCATTTGAAGCAGATCTGATGATGGCAGCCATAAGTTGGAAGGCCTCTTCTAGTGACCCATTGCTATGAGGTCATGTCCGAAAATTTACCATGGCATTTGAGTTTCTTCATCTTACTCCAGACCAGGTTTCCAGCTTCTCCTCAGCCCTTCCTTTACCCTATCTTTCAGCCTCTCCAGTCTAATCGCTGTTCTCCAAAAATAGCCAGGGCTCTCATGCCTCTCTGCTTTGCTCATGTCCTGTGCTCTGCCTGGAATGTCCTCCACCTTCACGTCCTCCCTGGTGGAATCTTCCTCATCCCTCGGAAAGCAGCTCACATGATGCTTCTTCCCTAGGGCCTCCACACCTCCTCTTTCCAGATGAGATGTGCCTCTCTGAGTACTGGGTCCCCAGAAGAGTCTACATTTTTCATTATAGGGAATAATTTTAACTCATTAGATCTGAGCTTGTTAGGGGCTAGGAGAGTCTTGGTGAGCTGTGAGTCCTTGGTTTTGATCCCTAGCACGTATTTAGAATTTTTTGTTTGAATTTTTTGTTATGACCCCAACATTTGGGAAGCCAAAGCAGAAGGGTCAGGAACTTGAGGGCCGCCTGGGCTATTACATAGAAAGACTTTGTGCCTCCCCCACATAAAAGCACAATAAATGTATTCATGTAACTGAATGATTTTGATAATTTTTGAAAAACTAATTTATTATTATTTGTGTGTGTGTGAGATGGATGGAGGTGTGTAAATGTGGATGTCAGAGGGCTTTTATGGAGTCAGTTTTCTCCTTCCACCATTACACAAGGTTTGGGGGCGGAATTCAGCTTATAAGGCTTTTCAGCAAACACTTTACCTGCTGAGACGTTGTCTTACTGGCCAGATTTTGAGAGATCTGAGGGCGCCAAATTCCCACCATATCTAAGGTAAGCAGCAACTGGTAGTGTAGAAATTCTGTTCAAAACATTACTTATTTAAGGGTACAGTCACCTCATTTATAGCATTCCAATGCTGGTTAAATGAGCTTCCATGATGGCTAAAGGTCTCTTACTGGCATTACTTAAGTTTGTGCTTTGCCAATGGTCCAAAACCACTGGATTAGCATGGGCAGCTGCTGTGTGTGTGTTTGTGTGTGTGTGTGTTTTCATGCTGGGAACAAAGGCTAGAGCCTTGCACAATTTAGGCAAGTCCTCTACCACTGAGCCACACCCCTAGCACTTCTGCTATGGGTTTCTAGTTGTAGGTTTGCTACTAATTTGCTGTGCACCTTTCTAGTTTCTTTATCTGTGGGGTGTTCATACCACATGAGTAGACTTCGGAGGCTTCTCCTAAGTCTATAATTTGAGGATCCTTACTTTCCAGTGACGAAATCTAAGCCTTTATTTCTCTCTGAGTGTGAATGACCTTTCTCAACGGGAGTGGTCAGTCTACATTGTCATTAAAACACCCATGTCTTTGGTGGCCCTATTAATAAGATGCGGTATTAGGAAAGGCTCAGGATAGCTTATGGAGTGGGAGCTTTCGATATGGAGGGAAGTAAAAGCAAGAGTAGCCAGAAAACAGGAATTTCCTGTAGTGCAAGAACAGCCTCTTCTGCTTTGGAGCTGGATGGTAGCAACCCAAGGAGAATCTAAAGCTTTCAGAGACAGCTGGGCTAGGCTGAATGTGTGGCTCACACTAGCTCTTGAGGGGAGAGGCAGGAGGATTGCTGTAAGTTTGATGCCAGCCAAATCTGCAAGGGTAGTTCCAGGACAGCCAGAGCTTCCTAGTTAGACCATGCCAATAAATATATATAACATATATATTTATATTAATATATAATTATATATGTGTATATATTAAGTGGTCAGTGAGGTCCTAAAAATGGAGGATAGAGCACATCTGTCACACCTGACAAGCACTTGAAGATGAAACAGCCTATTGAACGTTGAGTTTAAAATTCAGATCTTTCTAAAAAGCTGTCCTAAAGAGACACAGGCCTACTTAGAACATTCAGAGTGGTGTGTGTCACTGTGTCTCAGGCTCCAAATGGACACTGTGACAGCCTTTCTGTAAAAGAAGATGCCTGGTGTCTCCATTTCTTGAAAGTAGTCCTTGTGGTTTAGTCAATATTGGGGTTTCTACAGCAAAACTGGGTAGAAGTCACAGGGTTTCCATATATCTGCTGCTGCCTAGTAGTGGATACAGACTCATGCTGTTTTCCCTGTTGGGAGTAATGAGTGAAGAGACCGGGGACATATACAAACCCTGTGACTTCCACTCAATTCTGCTGTGAACCCCATTATTATCATATCCTACAGGAAGAGTTTTCTGATTTAAAATCTTTTGTGCTCTCTCTGTTGATCCCACTCCACCCTCAACCCCACTAACCCACGAAGCCACTGACTTCTGTACTGCCCTCTTGCTTTTCCTTCTCCTGGGTGTCTTGGGTTGGCCATGTGGCAAGCAGCCTGTCCATCTTGGCCTCCTCTACTTGGTACTGCAAGGCTCCCCGAGTCTTCTTAGGTTGTGATAGCTCATTTCTTTGAAATGCTGAATAATGTTCTACTGTCTGAGTGTGCTGCAGATTATTCATCAGTTAAATCACTGCAGGACATCTTGGTTGCATCTTAGTTTTGGTACTTATGGGTAAAAGTTGCTAGAATGCTAGAAACACTCATCACATTGTATGTGTGTGTGTATGTGTGTGTGCACGCACATGCATACACATACATAAGTTTTTTGTGTCAGCGTATCTCATTTGGGTAAATATAAAAGAGCTCAATTACTAGATCATATGGTAAGAATGTTATAGCCCAGGTGGTGGTGGCGCACACCTTTAATCCCAGCACTTGGGAAGCAGAGTCAGGCACAGTTTTGAGGCCAGCCTGATCTACAGAGCAAGTCCAGGACAGGCACCAAAACTACACAGAGAAATTCTGTCTTGAAAAAAAATAAAAGAATATTTTTTATTTAGCTTTGTGTGGCCCCGCCAAACTGTCCTCATGGTTCTACCATTTTGCATCCCTACCATCAATAAAAGATGGTGTTGTCCATGTGCTTGGTGTAGCCAGCATTTTAGTTCTTGTCTGTTCGCACAGCTGTGCAGCGAATCTCAGGTTGTTTTCTCTGAAGTTTCCTAAGGACGAGGATGCTGGGCCTCTCTTCATCTGCTCATATCTCATGTCTCCGGCGAAGAGCCTGGTCTGTCTTGCTGGCTGTTCTCCCTTATCTGGGGTGTTCATTTTCTTATTGTTGAGCTTTGGGAGTCCTTTGTGCATTTTGTGTTTATCACAGGTGTGCTTTGAAAGTACTGTATCCTAAGTTCCGGTTGTCTTCTCGTTCTCTTGAGTGTCTCTTGGAGAACACTACACAGCTATTCACCTTCAGGAGACCTATACTGAAGCAAAGTTCCACTTTTATATCACTCCACTAGAAATCTCACCTGGAAACATCTTCATAGCCTATAAAAATAGGTTTTGTTTTATTGGTTTTCCTTTGGAGACAGGGTCTTGTGTAGCCCAGATTATCCTGGAACTCACTATACAGCTGAAGATGACCTTGAATGTCTGATTCAAAAATCCTGAGATAACTGACATTTACCACCATTCCTGGTTTTATGCTAGGGATCAAACCCAAGACTCCTCGGATGCTAGGTAAGTACTCTTCCAACTGAACCATATCTCTAGCATTGTTTTGTTTTATTTTAGAGACAGCATTTTGCTCTGTAGCTCAGGCTTGCTTCAAACATAGCTCAGGGGGGGCCATGACTTCACTGTAGTTCTCCTACTTTGGTCTCCTGGATGCTAGGACTACAGGCTTGAGACACCACTCCTAGTAAAAGTAGGCTATGTTTTATTTGTATTTCCTTGACTTAAGTATTAGAAGACATAAAAGAAATCACTTTAGACCCAACTTAATTATGGTTTATAATATGTCTCAAAAGTTTGTTGAGGATCAGATATCTTGGGGATGGCAGACTTCAAATCTGTTTCTGAAATATTTTGCTGTATATGATGTCACAGGCCAAAGGATCTCAACTGATGGTTCATAAAGCAACAAAGGAAAATGCATTTCTTAGTGAGTATGTATACTGTACAGTGTCTACCAGCTGTGATGTGACTGCCAAGACAGTGAGAAGCTATGTGAGTGAGGAATACTGTTCTGAGATGAGCTGGGACATTAACACATGCTGGTTCCTGGAAGATGAGCAGAGTTTACCTCTCATTTGAGAGTACTGGAGAGGAAGTAGTCATGGTGATCATAGGATCAGTGCTGGGAAGAGGGTGAGCGTGTTGTGAACTGCAGATCTTTTTATAGCTGTGTGCTCTTTTACAGCTGCTGAGACACAGTGATAGGAGTTGAGTGATGGTTACTGTTGATTTGCTTGGTAATGTTTCGGGTCTATGAATTCCTTTGAATTGTGGGTTGTCTCCAAATCCTAGACTTTCCAAGCTCTCTAAGAACTCTCAGAGGCTATGGAGCCAGAGCAGGCCAACCACAAAAGTCAATGGCAATGTTGGTTATTTTCAAAGAAAGACTGCATTATGCATTCTTTGCTGGACTGTGAAATCAGAAACTATGAAAGCCATTTCAATAACAAACCTATCTTTTTGGAGTCTAAGCTAATTTGGAAATTATCATAGTCTATTATGGTGATTGAGAAGAAATATTGAAAATGAAGGTCATATTCTGGTGACTGATAATCTTAGACACTTGTCATGTGCGTTTCCACTCTGTAAGAGTGCTAGAAAATATCTTACAGTGCACTCTGAGAGAACAGTGCTGTGGCTCCCACCTGTGTGAGGTGAAAGGATGGATAGCTTGGCAACTTGTAACCCACTTCCAGCAGTGAGATTGGAAAGACCTACTTTAGGAGGGATCTGTGACCTTCAAAAGCAGTGAATTCTTCATCACGGGAAATCTTCAGGTAAGGTCTGGCAACAACCCAGACGCAGTATGATACAGTAATTTAAAAATATATCTAGCAGCATATACTTTTTGGTATATTGTTTTATGAGTTCAAATGAATGCACAGACTCAAATGACCACCACCCCTGCTGTGATAGTTAACTTTGGTCGTCAACTTGACTAGATCTAGAGTCACCTAAAACATGAGCTGCAGAAACATTGGTGAGGGAGTTTCTAGACCATATTATTTCTCATAAGAAGACCCACCCTAAATATGGGTGGTCCCTTCTACCAGATATAAGGGAGATGGAACCAGAAAACTTTGCTTTTTGCCTGTTGGTCTTCCTTCACTCTTGTTGACAGGTTCCTCCGTCCTGTTGGCTGCCATTGTCACATTCCTTTACTGATATTATTATAATATTATATTATAATAAAGACCGGTAGCTCTCCAAGAAGTCCCCAAGCCTTCAGCAGCAGATAGAGAGTGCTGAGGCAGCCAGCTTTGTCGACTGAAAAGCTGCTGGATTCTTGGTCTTTGCAGAGTGAGAAGTCATTTTGGGGTGTCCCAGACTGTCATTAAGCCAATCTAATAAACCCTCCTTGAATATGAACATTTATTCTACCAGTTCCATTCCTCTAATGAACCGTGACTAATATAACCCCAGATTGTCCTGTACCTTCTTTCATAGTCACATTTGCTTTTGTTCCTAATCACTTGTAACCACTAATCTGTTCTTTATCCCAAACATTTGCCCTTTCCAGACTGTCATATGAATCAAATCGGCTGGCCTTTGGGGTCAGATTTTTTCCACTGAACATAGTGCATCTGAGATTTGCCCATGCTGTTGACTCATCCACAGCTTCTTTCTGCTGAGAAGGCCAGATCATGTGGGTCTACCACAGCCATAGTGCATGGCTGTTGGTCTTCTACCCTGACATTTAAGGAGCTTGGAAGTTAACACTCCATCTTAACACCATATAAAAACCTGGGCAACTTGAGTTAAACATCTTGCTTTCCATCCTCCAGAGAACTGAGACCACAGGAAATGCTCTGGCTCCCAATTAGAGAAATGATAGGTAGATTAAAATAGCACCACAATTTAGCCAAACAAAAACCCATGAGTAGAAACTCCCATGGAAATCAGAATGCAATTATTTTACCAGAATACATCAAATTTGGCTTGTAACAAACACAAACAAGCAAAATAGCAAGGCATATTGCATTCATAGGCAGAACAGAGTTAAAGAGACTGAGCAAGCAAGCATCAGACCCCAGCTGGAATATAGCAAGTGTCTTGGACTAGTAGACGAGTAATTTTAAATAATTTTCATTCACATGGAAGGGGAGCATAGAAAACATGCTAGAGTGAGTAGGCAATGTGAAAGAGAAAAGTCCCATAAAGAAATGCAGACGCCTTTGGTAGGACCATTAGTCCACAAGACACAGGCAGGAAAGGGTCAGTGAGCTTCAGCATGTGGTTACAGACTCCCCAGACTCAAAGCAAAGAGGAACAAATCGGGGAATCAGTGGGATAGAACAGTTGAACACTGTGGGTCAGCCAGGAGAGATGCTAAACCACAGAATGAGAACACCAGGCGGGAGAGAGGAAGGGATGAGAGAAATGTTTGGAACGCTGATGACTGAAAATCCCAGCAGTGTAATGTCAGACATCACAGGACACATCAAGCATAGTAAGTGAAGAGACACTTGATTTTCTTTTTCTAGTTGAGGACAGTTATGAATAAATGTACCGTGACTATAGGGTCTTATAAAATGTCTTTTAAAAATGCCTAACTCTTTGCTTTTAAAGGTAATGTCTGAGTAGATATCCTGAGTATTTCAGTAAATCAAGGTTGAGCTTCACAAGAAACAGCCAAGATACTTTCAGTGGCTTTATACTGTGTGATCAATTAATCCAGCTGTGGGCATCCCCATCAGCACTATATGAGTGATCCAGCTGTGGACATCCTCATCAGCTCTGTGTGAGTGGAGAGTGGTCCGGCTGTGAACATCCTCATCAGCACTGTATGAATGGCCTAGCTGTGGGCATCCCCACCAGCACTATGTAAGTGGCCCAGCTGTGGGCATCCCCACCAGAACTGTATGAATTATCTAGCTGTGGGCATCCCCCACTAGCACTGTGTGAGTGGTGAGTGGTCCAACTGTGGGCATCCCCACCAGCACTTGGTAGGTCAGTTTGTCTGTTTCCTGAGTGTTAATTATTCTGATAGTAATACAACAGTGTTTTAGCATAATTTTAGCCTGCAATTTCCCAATAAATAGTGGCATCGCACCTCTTTTCTGTTTTTTCTTTTTCATATACTTATTGTCATAGCATTTCTTCTGTAATAAATCAACTGTTCAAATACGTTGCCTATTTTAATGTATTGTAATTGTTTTCTTATTCTTAACTTGGAGAGGTTTTTTGTTGTGTTTTGGTTTGGTTTGGTTTTTTGTTTTTGTCTGAATGCAGGTCCTTTGCCAGATGTGTGATTTGCAAAAATATTTTCCTCAGTCTATGACTAGCATTTCACTTTTAAATAGTTTCTTTTATGGACATTCTTTTTCATTTTTAAAATCCAGTTGAGCAATCTTTTTCTTTCATAGGCTATGTTTTAGGGGTTGTACATGAATGGTTTTTGTTTAACTCAAGGTAATATTTGATAAGTTTATATTTTACATTTAGGCCTGTATCTATATGGAATAGATTTTTGCAAGATGTAAGGTATAAACTGAGGGTCATATTTTTGTGTGTGTGACTACTTGATGAAGAACACTGTCCTTCTTCCACAAAGTGCAACACCGACCGACCAACTGGCCACAGTTACTGTGCGTTTATTTTTGGACTCTTTAATCCGTTCTATTGGCCCTGGGCCTGACAAAAATTTCTGGAAAGTAAGGCATTATGCTTGTGTGTCCTTTTGATCCCATTCAATGAATGTCTTTCTTTCAGGTGCATTTTAAGGTCTAAAATCCCCACTGCTCTTTCCTTAGAGTTTCTATTATTCTGGTGAGACCCTATATTTCCACTCATTTCCAGAGAATCCATCTTTGTTCATGAAGGCATCACCATAGCAGTCACTTACAATGTTTTTTGTAATTGTTTGCTGCCTGTTGATTCTCTTCCATTCAGGGCTGGCCAGACTTTCCTTTCCTTTTGCTTTCTTTCTCTTTTACCTTTATATTGGTCAACTAGTTTCCTAATATGCTCTACAACTTCGGCTATTATGTATGAAATTCATGACCCCTGTTAAAATTCTCTAGTGAACATTTTTGTTTGTTGTTTGTTTGGGCAGCGATCAACCTGATGTGTCACCTTCTGAGGGTGGAGGTTCCAGTGTCCCAGGAAAGAGATGAGGGAGAAAGCAAGCGCCCACCTCACTGTGGCGTGGCTCACTTTTTCAGGTGGATCTCTGTCAGTGGACAGAGTCTGTGATGGGTTACTCTGCCTTGACTAATGTCAGAAGTCTTCAAATGACAATTTGGACACTGGAAGATTTTCCCTAGATTGTTAATCTTCATAGTTAGCAACTACAAAACACAGGCCCAAGAACCCTACCTTATGCTAGCCTCCAGACATAGAAACCCCAAAATCTGTGGGCCACATCTTACTGATACCTTCTGGGTGTTTTTGATACACCCAACCTAGCACTGCCCCAATGTTAAGGTTGAAATAGGAAACCTGTAAACTTGTCAAGGTAAGCTCTCCAAGGTCATTCAAGCCTCCACATGTTCCAGGATGGCCCACTCACACAGCTTCTCCTCAGCTAGGTACCAGTCTACTGACTCCCTCCAATCTCCATCACAAGCAAACTCTAGATCACATGGATCATAACACAAAAGATGTTCTAAAGAGGACAGAACAGTTCTAGAACTGAGAAAGTAAAGTTAAGGCATTAAACCCAACAGGAGAATGAAAGGGATCCCAGTGTGTAGGATTCCTTTTGTGGAAGCAGTCACTTCCTGAAATAGCAGCAGCAGTCATTTCTAAACGTGCTTTCAGTGGCATTAGTTGAGAGGAACGCCCTGTGTTCTTGAAGTCTGAGGATTAGTGGGTTCCCTGGAACCCTCCTTCCCTCCTTAGGACCAGCCCTTTCCCATATGATTGACAATATTGGCAGAATGCCCTTTCTTCTTATGCACCCTGAATCATTAGTGAATTTGAAAGAGTTTGCTTTTCATAAGGGACCTCAGAAACAACCCCTTGAGATAGTTTTTTTTTAAGGTAATATAATTTCTTTTCATTTTCCAAAACTTTTGTAAGCACATATTAATCATGCGTAAGTGATTTTTGTTCTATTTTCATACATGTGTATAATATGTTTTTGCCTTACCCAAAACCCCAACTAGACTCTTGTCCTCCTGCTCCACTGATGCCCTTCCTCTTCCTAACTAGTCACCTTTATACTGCCATGTCTTTTGTGGGGGGCAGTGAACTTCACTGGGGTTGCTCACAGAGGAGACAATGGGTTCTGAGAGGTTGAGTACCTTATCTAGGGCACCCGAGCAGCACTAGAAAGCAGACTTAGCTCCTAGGCCATGCAGTTTCTACCTCAGTGAACTGAGTGAGTGAGTGCTTGGATGCAGTAGCTCCAGGCATTTTAACCAGCTGGGGCGGAGGCTGCTGGGAGGTGGCTGAACTCTAGGTGATGTGCTTTTAAAGGGTGCTTTGATCTAAGAACACTTCAGCTCTTGCTTTGCAGCTTTGAAAGTACTGGTCAGTAAAATGGCCCACAGTTGCCAAGTTGTGACTTGGTACATCCTATTCTCTGGGCTTTGGGAAGCGATGGCCTCTGGCTACCTCCTTCCCACCCCCCCCCCATTTCCTCTGTAAGTCCCACGTGATATATTGGGGTTTAAGAAGGAAAGCAGAACCACTGTGAGGAATAACTTTTAAGGGAAGTAGACCTTAACACATTTGGGGGAGGAGAGAGGGAAGTAAAGGTTTGAAATGGCAGCTTGCTTGATCGGTGAGTCTGAGAAGTAGATGTCTAGGCACTGAACAGAGCTGCAGAGAGAGCCAGGAGAGAACAAAGTTTCTGGTGATAGGCTGCAGCCACCTCTCAGAGCAGAACTTGGCACCTTGAGGAAGTGAAAAACAGCAAGGTGGAGCCCACGGGCACCTGTGTGTCACTGCAGTAAATGTCAGTGACCTTCAGAGAGTAATGGTAGCTTTGTTTCTGCTTCCAACATGTTGTGCAAATTCCTACTTGGACCAACTCAAACCACAGCATGACAGACTTTTATGTAATGTTCTGGAGTAAGCTACTTGATACAGAGTCAGTCAACTCTGATATGGAGCCTAGGTAGCAGCAATGGCTGCCACACACTGAGATTAATACAAGTTAATGCTATTCTCATTTGTCATGAACTTGGAGTCAGCCTGTTTCTCCACAGTCAGAAAGTATGTGACAGACAGAGGAAGCCTCACCTCTGGAATGTGATAGGGTGGGATCAATGCAGGTGTTGTTACTAGACACATCTGCAACTTACCCGCTGGCCCTGCAGGCCTACTGTGTGGGGAGTCTTGCACCTTTAACTTTCCGAAATGAGCCTCTTCAAAGTGGGTTTGATAATAATGCTTTCAGCTTGGCTAACAGAAGCCCAACAGCCTTTATTTCTTACAACTTCCAAGCCTACCCCCCACCCCCACCCCAGGGCTTCTAGAAAATTGCTTGCCAGAATATCTCCATGTAGAAATGACTGTCTGGTCCAAGGGTTGAACTGATAGTGAATACAGACACAAAATTTATATCTGGCATACTTCCAGTACTATCATGGTTTATAGCTCTCCAGTGTTAACACATTTGGGCCTGTGGAGATAGTAAAGAAAAACACTAATTTCAGGGAGGAATCGGACCTGAGCTATGGCCCTGTGTCCCACCAGAGAGGAAAGGAGCCTCACTAAGTGGTCAGAAAGAAATATACTGGTTTGGAATGGTTTATAAAGGCAAGTAGAGACATGAGTTCCCTTGGAAGCCTTCAGATTTTCTGTCAAGAAAGCTATCCACCATGAGGGAAGACAGACAAAGCAAGTAGAAGCTGATGTCAAACTCCTGTTTAGGAGTCCAGGAACCACACTATCATTTTCAGAAGGTCCTAATCTATTGTATCTAAAACAACAACAGCAAAAAAATGTTACTCATTAGCTGAAGGTGGTCTTGAGTTTACTACATAGCCTTGAACTAAAAAGGCCAAGAACTAAAAAACAGACTAAGGGGCCAGGAGATGGCTCAGCAAGTAGAGCCACATGTCACCAGGCCCGATAACCTGAGTTCAATCCCTAGGTTCCACATGGTGGAAGGAGAGGACCAACTCTGCAAGTTGTCCTCTGAGCTCAAGCACACCATAGCTAGGAAGACACACAGACACAGTAAGTAAGTGAGTTAATTAGTAAGTAAACACACATAATACAAACTTAGCATAACTAGGAACATGAAATTCTGGGCCATTGATCTCAGAAGATGTTGATTTGCCCAATTAATAACTTCTGAAGCACTACTGTATCTTTGGTCACCTAAGTGTTGTTCGTGGTGTTTGTGTTCAGAAATAGGAGCCAGGATCCTAGGAACCACAAAGAGGAGTTTAAATCATGGTACACTCCTGTTTAGGAGTCCAGGAACCACACTATCATTTTCAGAAGGTCCTAATCTATTGTATCTAAAAAAAAAAAAAAAAAGTTACTCAGTAGCTGAAGGTGGTCTTGAGTTTACTACATAGCCTTGAACTTGTGATCTTCCTGTCTCTACTTCTTAAGTGTTGGAGTTATAAGCACATACCTGCCTGTCTTTCTAAAGCAGAACTGGGGTCAAACCCAGAGCTTTGTGCATACCAGCTAAGCATACTACTAAAGTATAAGCATACATCCCCAGCCCTAAAAATATTTTCATTCAGTATAAAATTTGAGAAGATTTTTACAGAGAATATTGTATGGAACATAGGATAAAAGACATTGTTTTGTACAGCAGACCAAACTGTCTATGTGTGAAGTTGAATGCATACTTTACAAATAGTTGCATATACATACAACATGCTGCAGATGGTTTGGCTGGAAGATGATGATAGTATTTCCTATCTGCTTTTCTACAAGTTGACCATTGTGACAAGTCCTCATTTACTGTCTGGTCTTGTCAACAAGTCATTGTAGCTTACCAAAGTAGAAAATGGAGGTGTGAAATCTCTTCTTTAAGAGGATTAGGATTGATAAATTTTAAACCTAAAATGATGTTTCCTTTGAGAACTACATGGCCATCAGCCATGAGTATGAAGCATCTACAGTCAGCTCACACTGTCATGCAGGTAATAGGTAAGCTCTGTGGTAAGTTCTAAGTTTCTTTCTCCTTCGTCTTGGGAAACCTAATCACTTGAAAAAGACAAAGTTGAGGAAGCTGGCTTTATAGGTGGTTTTAAGTGGGTGTTTGTTGTTGTAGTAGCTTGTTTTGTTGTTGTTATTGTTTTCTTGCATCATATGTATCGTTCTGGTTTCCTCTGTCTCATACCTCACATTTCAAATGTCTTTGAGTTGGTATTTGTACCCAAGTGAGCCACTTACATCTTCTGGTGAGACAGGAATTCTGAAGGCCTTGGCTGTGGTTTCTCTCTGTGATCTGGTGACTGGCTGCTCTGAGCAAGAGAAACTGAAGAAATAACCAAGGCTCAGGGGACTCGCAGATGGCTGCAGCTCAGGTTTTACACATAGGTGGATGCCTGTGCAGAGGCTGAGAAACTAGAGCCATGCTGCAGAAAAGGCGTCAGAATGGCCAGAGGACTGTTGGGAGTACAGCACCCAACTCCAGTTCAGGTGAGGCTGATGTCTGATCCACTCTTGGTAGGCGTGAAGTGGCCTCCAGCTGTGGCCCACTGGGCTCCATCCCCATGGAAATGAAATTCCTTAAGAAGAAATAAGCTGAGGACACAGTTCAGTGGGTAGAGTGCTAGTTTAGCATACACAAGGCCCTGGTTCGATCCCTAGCACTGCATAAACCAGGAGTGCAGGCACAGGTCTGCAATCACAGCACTCTGGACTAGAAATAGGAGGATCATAGTTCAAGGTCATCTTCCTCTGTGTAGTGAGTTTGAGGCCATCATAGGCTACATTAAACCCTGTCTCAAAAAAGGGGCATAGGGAGGGAGATAGGAGGGCAGTTTGGGAAAGGAAATTGTTGTTTGCGGAAGTATTCACGACTGTAGTGCCTAGCATCTTGAAAGCTGAGCCCAGCTGAGGAAATGGAGTACATTCCCTAAGTCTATAGAGTCACATTTCTTTCTGTGAATACTATCAAACAATGAACCATACTATGGCAGACAGGAAGAGAATATTTATGAACACTGGTGGGCTATGTGCCTGCACATATCTACTGCTGTTCAACAGAATTATCACAGTTAGTGTCTTAAAATGGCACCTATGTGCTATCTACTTCAGTGTGCCAGGTGCCTGGCATGGCCCAGGGTCATCTCCTTCAGTGTGTCAGGTGCCTGGTATGGCCCAGGGTCCTCTGCTGGTTGTTCAAGGCTTCAGCCAAGATAGCAGTTGGGGTTGTGATCTGTGTGAAGATCCCCCATGGAACAATCTTGTCGGCCTTCCATTGCTGTGACAAAATACCTCAGAAAAAAATAGAAAGGTATTGTGACTAGCAGCCTCAGAGGTCCCCATATATGGCCATTTGAATGTTGTTTGGGGGCTGTCTGATGCAAAGCTTCTCACTGCATTGTAGCCCTGAGGCAAGAACTGCCAAAGGGGCCAGGATCAGACATACCTTTCAAGGACTGCATTTCACCCAGGGAACTATTTTCTCTAACTAGGCCTCACCTCCTAAGGCTCCTTGTATTTCCTTGTATTATGAATTTGTCAGTGGTCTAATCATCCATACTCTAGCCCACCTGCTAGAGGTCCCTACCTCTGAACACTGCTGCAGTGGGGACCAAACCTGCATTCAACACATGAGCCTTTGCGGACCCTTCATACTCTGATCTCCAGCCAGGTGGTTGGCAGAATTCAGTTCTTTGTGGCTACAGGTAGAACTAGAGTTGTTTCTGGTTGCGCTAGCTGTCAGCTACCTTTAGTTCCAAGAGGCTGCTCACACTTCCTTGCAGTGCTGGACTCTTGTAGATAAGTTTCCAAACCAGCAAGTAGAAAGAGATTCAAGATGTGAACTAGTCTGATACAACCACATAAACAATTAGACACACCCCATTCTTTTACAGGGTCTTATCAGTGGGAAGCAAGGCACAGAACCTACCCAGACTCAAGGAGAAGGGTGTAAACACCAGGAGGTGGACACCTAGGTGCTCCACAACTCCGTGAGTGACACAACTGGGTGACTCAAGTTCCCAGCTTCCCAGTGCTGCCTTGACATCTAATGTATCTCTTTTCTTCCTGGGTATCTCCTTTTTCCAGGGAGGTTCTTCACATGGATGGTTGATAACAAGAACAGAACACAACATTGTTTTGCACCCTGTCCACATGGGCTGCCAAAGGCAATTTAAGGAGCCCCACCTCCTAAGAGCTCTTGTCTGTCTGGGTTGGTGTCCGTACTCTGCATACAGTTAAGTCTAGTGGCTTCTGTGCAACTCTTTCCTCTGTATCTGCCAGTGGGAACTCTAGTGCATGGAAATGTTTTATGGATTTGTATCTTTCTCAAGTATGCACTCAAGTACTTTAAAAGTGGGGCTCTTTTTTTGTTTTTTTTTTTTTTTAAACAGGATCATTTGCAAGCTCTGCAGATATAAAAACAAAGATGAAATTTCTTAGAGGAAATTCCTTACATTGGTTCTCTAGTTAAGAGGAAGAAGGCTAAGACAACAGGAAAATCTGCCATCTTGCCTATCTGTGCTTAGCCACACAAACAGAAAGGGGGTGACCTTATGAATGATCAGAGCAGCTCAGAGCCTCCCCAACAGGATGGTTTTACCCACTGGTGGATGGGAAGGTTGAGTCCTAGCAGTGACTGGTGGACTGGTTGCCTTAAATTCTGTTTCAGTGGTCTTGTGGTCCTGGCTCATAAAACGCAAAATTCAAGTGTCTTATAGTTCCTGACATAAGCACATAAGGAAGGAGATACGATGTTCCTGAAAGACCCTGTCCAGAGGAGGCTTTTATCTTCTCAACAGGCAGCTTGTCCCCTACTGGCTCAAGAAGATGCATATTGAACACACCATAGCTTATTCTTTCTCCTGGAATTCACTGGCGATGTCCTGTGGTTCCCTGCCTAGAGGAAAGTAGCAGCCTCTGTCCTGTACCTCCCCTAGAGCTGGACCACAGAGAGGGTGTAGGACAATGGCTGCGGCTCCTCTCTGTAGAGTAGGCCTGGGATGGGTGCTGGACCGAGCCAGGGTTGCCTCAGCTCCTCCTGCCTTCCGTTTGCTCTCTCAGCCTCTCCACGTCGTGTTGCTCACTGTTCTAGCAATGCTCAGGACCACAGTAGGGGAAAGAGCTGGGAGAACGGGAGACTTCCTATAAACTCCGAGTATCCAAGAAAGCCCTTCCCAAGAAACTGCCTCTGAGATTAGGTAAGGCGTCATTTCCACCCATCAGTGAGTGCCCTCAGTGACCCAATGAAAATATTAACTACGTTTTAGAAGAGTTTTAATTTCAACAACTTATGATTAAAAATCAATTTTATAAATAATTTTTTTCATAGACTTGATTGAGGAGGGTTGTAAACTCTACAAAAAGACAGACTGCAACAGCAAAGGATTAAAGAAATTACAAAAAAATAGAGCTATGGCCTCCTTATGTAAAAATACATTACACACCACACAGCATTTCCTTTGTGCAAAAAGTTTGAGCAGGTGCTGTGTTAGGTAAGTCAAATATTTACTGAAAGGGAAGTAAACTGTAATAAAGTTACTTTGCATAATAATACAGGCACAGGTGAAAAAAATTAATCTTTCCCCCCAGAAGTTAATGTACCTTAGTTCAACATTTTACTTTATAGTACTGAAGGCTGAATTTAGCCTTGTACAAATGTGTGTGCATGTTTGTGTGTGTGTGACATGTAATCATGACAAATATCTGCTATGATATTGAGTAAAACCCCAAAGTATTTACAGTATTTTCAAAGGTGGTGGTCTCTCAATCTGTGTGTGTACATCGTCTCATTAAATAGCTCTTTAGAAAATTAAATTACACCACCATCTTCTGTCAATCAGTGGACATCCTCAGTTGAGACTTCCAGTTTACGCTGTGGGACAAAGAGGGTTCCAAGGGAGGTTTTGTTAGCACCATCGAAATCCATGCAGGGTGAGCTGGTAGGCTTGGTTGGTCCACCCGGGGTACGGAAGAAACTTTCAGCCACCAACTGGGAGCCTTTGGGTGTCACAGGAACAGGCTGATTGGAGAGAGCAAAGGAAAAAAGGTGTCAGACCTATGGCCATCCATGCCCCCTAGCAGACTCAAGACAGGACTGGATGACTTATATGTGGCATGTTGGGAGACTAATATATCTTGATACCAGCAAGGGGAGCCTCAAGTCCCTTTGAACTTTCAACTGTTGTTGCTAAGAGGAGACAAAAACCTCATGACAACCCAGTAATGTGGATTCCTTGAACATTCTTCGAGGGTCTGGAAGGAAGGTTTGCCTTCAGTCATTCACCCTGTCATACTTCCCTCTCCAAAGAAGGAAACATGAGCCTCCTATGACACAGATGACTCAATATTTAAAATAAATGGCAATGCCAGCACTTGGGAGGCAGAATCAGGAGCATCAAAATGTCAAGGTCATCTTCAACAACCGTTAGGCCTATCTTTACATTAAATGTAAATACTCTTACCTGCTGCGGTCCTGTCCCAGCAGCTGATTGGCCATTTAGTTGGCTCTGGCCCAGGACTGGCGAGTCATGGTTGGTGGCCCTCGCTTGCCGAGAGCTCAAGTTATCTGGTATGACACTAGCTGCTTCAACACGTGGGGACACAGGGACTGTGCCAGCTCCAGGCCCGGGGCTGGCAGACATCTGCACACTGGGGGAGAGGAGTCCCAAGTGCTGCAGGGTAAAGTTTACAATGGCTGAGCTTGGGTTCTGGGCAGGAACAGGGTGACTCGAGCTGAGAGCCGGGCTGTTCCCAACAGGTACGGCTGCCACAGACGTTGGGGAGACCATAAGTTTCAAAGGTGTCACATGAAAAGAGGGAAAATTCACAGCAGTGAGTTCAGACGGTGCCACTGGGATAACACCTGGAAAAAAAGGGTCGGGGCTAAGTCTTCAAAGCATCCATTTGTTCAGGAAACTGACCAGCAAACTGCAGGCCAACTCATGTCTGGCTGTGTCTGAATGGCATCTGGCATATACTCACCTGCAATTGGGGAGCCGTAGATCCTGTGGTTCGGGGAAAGTGTACCTGAGTTTTCTGTGCTAGACAACATGGATTCTGCCCCCAGGGGCGAGCACTGGGTGAGAGGGATTAGGTACCCTGATGGGAACAGGGTCTACAAAATAAGGAGAAAGCATTTATTTCACACACATTCCAAAAGAAGAACAGGGTCAGGTACCCCTTCCAGAACCGCCTCTTGGTCATTTTTCAAGAGCCGTTTAGGCCATACGCAGTCCAGCCACCCAGATAGCCCAGGCTGGCTTTGAATTCTGGGTCCTCCTGAATTCTTCAGTCTCCCTAGTGCTGAGACGACCTGTGTGGACCACCACTTTCAACTCAGAGGCTGTGTAAGGGTAGGCTCAGCCAGCACATCATCCTCACACTGACATCCCAATTCCCCGCAATCAGATTTCCTGATATGATGCAGAACTACCCGGAGCAAAGTTTAACAGTGATAAACACCACGTATGACCCTGTTGGGTCATTACTGGATTGATCTTTATTTAATTTTGAAGGCTGGTATTCCCCTAAGATTATTCAGGGGGAACACTGTTTCTTCGGGGATTGTAAACAGGCATTACTTGAATCATGGACAAACAGGCTTTGGAAAAACTTACACAAAACATCTTTTCTGAAGAACTCTAAAACTTCAATGATGGATCTTGTTAGTAACCTGATGGAGGAACACTGCATGTAGCCTTTCCAGCCAATTTGACAACCAAGTTTTTAGTGGGCCATTAAGGGGGACTAATACGTAAAGAAAAGGTTTCAAGCAATACTGATTTAGTAAAGGAGCCCTAGACCATGCCCAACCTTCTTCTTTTTTGTTTGCAAAGGCTTCATTGGAATGGGCCCTACCCTTTACATAGGGATAATTTTTATCTCAACAGGAACAGAGCTGAGTGGGTGTAACAGAGACCCTATGGCCTAGGGAACCAAACACATTTGCTAGCTGGCCATCCAGGTTTCTGACTCCTGATTTAGAGCTAAGGAATTGCACAAGCAGACCGTTTCCTTGGACTTGTTGTTCTGACGAAACCCAGCAGTCTGCTCACATTCAAAGCAGCAAAGAGCACCAATTGGTTCCTATTAGAGACCCAGATGCCAAAAGGCACAAGCTTCCACTTCGGTCAGGTTGACGTAGATCCCACCCCATCAGATCACCGCTCTTTCCCAAACACAAAGGGTGTGTGGGCGGCTGGACAGCCCCCAGAAGTCTGCTTTCCCCTCCCTGTGCTGGGACTGGGACTGGGGGATCTAAAAGCAGCTCTTAGAAGCTGGGGCCTCCTTTCATCCTCCTTCTCTCCGTTGTCAAAACAACAGCCCACACTTTGATCCCTAGCTCTTGATCGGTCTTTTCCTGGGGAACCAGTGAACTCAGAACCCATAGAGCTGATAAATTTAAACTGTTTCACGGGTGCCTGGTTCTGTTCAAAGTCATTGGGAGCTGGCGCCTTGGAAGCTGCAGGGACAGAGAACTTTTAACTGCCAGGCTTGGGTGTTTTACATGGGGCTGCTAATACGATAGTCACCCTCTCTAATGGGACAAGTTACTGTGATTACTGGCTTGACTCATTCAAATCTTTAGTAAAGCCTGTATTACCCTGAAATAATTAAGCGTCAATTTCAACAAATTACATCTACATTCTTTTAGCCCATAATAATTCCACTCTTTGAAGTTAGCAAGATGAATGAATTTGATGTTTCTCCCTTGAATATCATCTCTTCTAGCCTCTGAGCCCTCTATCTTCTGATCATTTATCTCCTTGTTTCCTCAGTCTTTATGACCTTTATGATCAGATACGTTTGCATTTATTTGAATACTGCCTTCTCTTCACCCCTACAGGCCTGAGTGCTCAGAACATATTTATTGAATGAATTAAGGACATGAATCATTTTCTTTGTACTGTTCAGCTCAAGCTAAAGAAGAGTCAAAACGAACTCAACAGAGATGGGAACTAGGGGACACAGAAAACCTAAAACCTATAATCTGGGTTAACCAGGGAACACCAGGAAACCATTGCAAAATCACACACACATTGGCCTGGAGACGTTATGGCCCTTCCAGAATACGGAATCAAGCCAGGACTTGCATCTCCTCCCAGCATGTACATGAAGTGCAAAAGAGCACGCAGTGGATAATATGAATGCTCCATGATGCCGTCCTCAGGGAAGATGCCAGACCCAAGCTGCCTTAACAAACACAGTGCCAGATAATGCCATTCGGCTGATACGGTGTCCTAAAGGGATCACAAATCCCTTTGTGTATATCCTCATGTAATAAATTCACTTAATCCCACAAAAACTGTAATATGGCCATGGGGTGAGCACACGGAATCAACTGCCATCAAAGGTGGGTGCTGGGTTAGACTTGATCTGGGCCAATTTTTTTCTAACCTAGTCGATGGCCGGCAGAGTGTGTGGGGGGGAGGGGTGCGGTTATAGAGGAATAAATTCATGATAGATAAAGAAAAGCAAGATGTGGAGAAACAAAATAACTTAACAGCAGGGGCAAAGGAGAGGTTAACTTCTGCTTCTGTGTTTAGTTGTACCTGTTAATAATAACTGTATTTCATGAACCCCGTCCTGCAAGTCAAGTGAGACTTCTGTGTCTATGATGCCGATGTGTGTGTGAGTAGGTGTCCAATAAACACTCATTCTTACCTGATCTAATCTTACCTAAGGGGGGAAAGAAATCACCTAGAGGGTCAACATCTTTAGAAGCCAAAGTATCCACTGTACCTTTGAGTTGGTGAGATCAGCTTGGCCTTTCCACATTGTGTTAAGTCTGAGGTAGATAGTAAAAGGGAGGATGGGCAAATTCTCCTCTAGGCAACAGATGCCAGGTACATGACATCAAGCAAACGCTGAGGAATGACTCAGAAGGCACCAGTTACAGGAGGCCCACATATC
The DNA here is from genome assembly GCF_903995425.1 of Onychomys torridus. NCBI lineage: Eukaryota > Metazoa > Chordata > Mammalia > Rodentia > Cricetidae > Onychomys > Onychomys torridus. The sequence goes on from NC_050443.1 coordinate 33,495,128, forward strand.
CCTCCGGTGACAACTGCTTTTAAACTATTTATGACTCTCATGACAGGTGTTTGTGTTCCAGTATGGGACAGCCACCTGTGAGGCTTTAAAAAGAGGCCAAGTCAGCCAGCCCCTCTTCAGTGGGTTTAAAAATGTCCCTGCCGTCATCCCTACGTGAGGATTAGCTGTCTGGGGCCTCGTTTGGATATGGGACGTTAAGGGACAATTCTTTGTCTTCTGAGAGATGGCAAACTTCACAAGCCACAGGTTCTTGTGGAGTCAGCCATGGGATGGCTAAAACTTCAAAGCACTGTCCGAGGCTGCACTCACCGTGGGGACATTCTCAAGCGCTTTCGGGTCCTCTTTAGGTCTCTTCACGGAGCCACTGTCCTCCAAGGTGCTTGTCCTCTTTGTGCCTCGCTCTCCAGCTGTCTCCTTGCTTCGGTTCTTTGCACCTTGCCTTTCTGGTGCTGGCTGCAGGCTTCCGGGTCTGCAGGAGGCACCGGACGTGGTGGCGTCTGTGGTGGTCCTCTCAGTGGGGGCATCTGGAGGGTCTTTGGATCCCTTAGCATTAGAGGAGTGGGTGGGGCAGACGGTTGGGTTCAGGCCGTGGGGTGGTGTCAGCATTTGGGCTTGGGAGGGTTGCAAGTAGATGGCATAGGATGGGCCCGAAGGGGCCTGAGGTAGGATCACAGGCACTGCAGATGACAACGGGCTCGGGATCAGGGGGACCACCCCCAGGGGCTGGATGAGGGAGGGTGCAGGCAGCTCCAGCTCAGTGTTCACTGCAGGGT